>NC_056726.1:410907431-411172431 GCF_019279795.1 Protopterus annectens | reverse complement strand
TAACACATTGGAGACACGGTCAAGGTAGATAGCAGTGATAGGCACTGGTATCTCAGATGTGTGTCTGGCTGTTATGTGCTTGTAAATGTGTATATAACGGTATATCACACTACATATCATCCAAATACACCCATTACATCCCCCATTAGCATACTGTACATGCCGGGGGATGTTCTGCATGTACCATGTAATCTGGGACACACCTCACCCTAAACATTGTGCGGTGTGTGCAATGTAAGCCAAACACATCAGTATCATGAAATAGCTAGGTAGGGGTCTAGTCCCAGTGTTGGCAAGTAACAGTGTGTGTGTATGTGGATGGGTCTACATCAGGTTGCAGAGTATACATGCCTCAGTGGGCCACCTGTCCATGTGGCACAGGCAATAACCGGTATAGTAACCTGTGAAATGTGTTTGACTGTACTCCAGATATGTCACAGCCATGGTGTCAGCACAGTGACATACCCCGTTGTGTAATATGACTGCAGACCATCCTCGTGCTGACACATGTACACCTACAACACACATGGATAAAATTTTAGAGATCAGAACCAACTAGTGTTATTAACAGCTATAAGGCATCATTGCTGGATGGCTGCACTACCTGCCAAATATGCCTTACACTCTTCTTCCTACAACATGTTACACTGCAGGATTGTGGTACACTGTTGTACAGTCACTGTGTGCATCAGACCCATATCAGCCTGTCCCTGCATCGATGGTATGGATGACAGGGATGGGACACAGGTATCATCATATGCACAGGGCATCCTAGTGCTGACACATATACACCTACAACACAATTGGATAACATTTTAGAGATCACAACCAACCAGAGTTACTAACAGCTATAAGGCATCATTGCTGAATGGCTACACTACCTGCCAAATATGCTTCAGACTCTACTCCCTGCAACATATTACAATGCAGGACTGTGGTACACTGTTGTACAGTCACTGTGTGCATCAGAACCATATCAGCCTGTCCCTGCATCAATGGTATGGATGACAGGGTTGGGACACAGGTACGGCAATGAGGGTGTCTTTTGCCCCTATTTATGTTGAGTTATTTAGGAGATATATAGAGGAACAGATGGTTTATAGTGACTCCCATAATATCTACCTACCAGAAATTGATATATGGAGGAGATACCTAGATGACATTTGACTCGTGTGGAGGGGTGAGCTTGATTATTTAACAGAATATATACAATATCGTAATGAGAATAAGTGGGGGATAGAGTTTTCCCTCACTTATAGTAGGGAGGAAATTAATTATCTGGATGTTAAAGTTTTACGTCAGGAGGATCATACTTTAAAAACGCTGGTATTTAGGAAATATCCTCAATATAATAACTTACTATATGCCTCCAGTTTGCACCCCAACCACACGGTCAGAAATATTGTGAAATTGAAATTTTTGAGGATAAGAAGAATTTGTTCATCTGAGGAAGATATTTAAACAGGACCTCACATGTAGATTTCTGGTTAGGGGATATAAACAGAGGGACATGCACAGTGTAAGTGAATGGGCATCTATGAAACCTAGATTAGAATTATTACAGTATAAAAGGAAACTAAACCAGGGGTGTCTGAGGCCATCAGATTGGTAACTACCTATGGTAGGAATACAAACATATTGAGGGAAGTGATCCAGAAACACTGGAATAGTCTTATGGTGAATGAAAAGCTAGGTCAATTTTTGTCAGAAAGATGCCTATTTTCTTGTCGTAGAGGGAGAACATTGGGTTCATGTTTTTCTCCTTACAAAAAGGTATATAGGGAGGTTCAGACTGGTCATCAGATAACTCTTACAGGGGATAGATTGGTAGGTTCTTATGCATGTGAACATTGCACATTTTGTAAATATATGTATAATACTAAACGGTTCACTAGTAAAAATACTGGTAACATTTTTGACATTCGTATCTATGCAAATTGTGGGTCAGACTGGGTGGTATATTTAGCCAGTTGTACATGTTCTGCCTTCTATGTTGGGAAAACTTCCAGGCCTTTACAGCATTAGATGTCTGAGCATCTTAGTGACATTCATAATAAATGGGTAACTAATGTCTTGTATAGACATACACAGTCTCACCCTACTGCTAGATTTTCTTTTGTTGTGATTGATAAAATTGTGGGGGATAGATCCTTTAAGACAAGGTGGCATTCAATTTTGAATCATAAAGAAAATAAATGGATTGTAAAACTAGGAGGTTTATTTGCACAGGGTCTCTATGACAAAATGTAGTTACATTATTGTAAAGGGAAATGAGATCACAGGAAGTAACATGTCTTTTTTGTATATAAAGACACTATTTGTTGGTATGGTTTATCACTGATGAAGGCTATATGCCGAAACCAGTGTGATATATAAATTAATAATAAAATATTCAAAGTTGGTGTTCCTTGGTGCTGGCCTTTTTTGGATGTTTATAGTGTTATGTTGTCTGTTTGCACCTGCCGTACATGCAAGCTCCTCTTGGGTGTGACATTTACACCTCTACACAATTGGATAACATTTTAGAGACCACAACCAAACAGTGTTACTAACAGCTATAAGGCATTATTGATGGACAGCTACACTACCTGCTAAATATGCCTCACACTCTACCCCCTACAACATGTTATACTGCAGAACTGTGGTACACTGTTGTATAGTCACCATGTGCATCACAACCATATCAGCATGTCCCTGCATCGATGGTATGGATGACAGGGATGGGGCTCAGGTATCATCATAAGCACAGGGTGTGGTGTTGGTTTGCCAGAGGCTGAGGCCATACATTTGACACCATGTGTGCGGGTGAGAGGTGTACTCTGGGGAGCTGGCCGAGATGATGTGGTGTGTGAAGATATGGGGTTGCCCTACATGTGTTTGCATAGTGTGTGGGTATGCATGCACACAGTTCTGCCATGTGGCTGCCCTACACTGGTGTTTATGGACAGCTGCAGACAATACCTGGCAGGGTGTGCAGTTCACTGCCTTCGGCCACGGACATGTGGACTGTGCCTGCCAGATGTTCCACAGGCACTAGTACAGGCGTCGATATGCTACTCTCATATGCTGATGACATTTGTCTGCTGGTACCATGTCCCTCCTGGGACTGGCCAGGACCATGTGCACGTGGCCTGCTGTGGTGTGGTGTGGACAGCACACCCCTCTGCATTGCTGGGGATGCTACTGCCACTACGGGAGCCCCTTGGTGTCTTAGCATGTCCATGCTGACTGTCAGCTGTTGGTGTTGCTGGCCCACATCCACACGGGCATTGTCGCATCCCCACCACACATTGAAGCATGGACACACCACGGCCGATGAGGGCTATCATCTCATCATGCCATCTATTGGCTTTCTCGGTAGAAGCACAGATGGCACACGACAGTTCACAGAGGTTGTCACTTACAGATGCAAGAGCAGCCCTCTGCAGCCTAAGACCCTGTCTGTTGTAATGCTCAGTACGTGCCTGCACCACCTTTACAGCCTGAAACATGTTTCTGCTGGTACAGCTATGTCACCTCTGCAAGGGGCATGATGTCCAGCAGCCCTACCATGAGCACCCTGAGACATCTGCCTATGTGGCAGCCTGCCAGACATCTGGCTATGCCTGCTGCAACCAGACACAGTAGGCATGGTTACCACACTTTCCTGTGCACTGCCACTGAACGCCATCTGTCCCTCTGCTATGGCCACTGGTAATGGGGTGCGTATAGGCACTGAAACTGTGTACGGGGGTGGGGTGGCTAAAAGGGGGATGTCAAATGACACAGTGTCAGCCCCTGACAACTCCACCTGTGCCTCCACATTATTATCATCATCATTATTGGTGTCTGTATTGACACCTACATCAGACTGCATGCAGGAGGGACCCTGACCCATCTCACCACCTGTGGGGGAAAACAATAAATGCACTTTAAAACCTGTACAGCATTGCCTGACAGTACACACACACACACACACACACACACACACACACACACACACACACACACACACACACACACACACCTCCGTAATACCTACCTGCCCATGGCTTTACAGACAGTCCCACATATATGTCCACGCGTTACACCATCCAGCATCACACTTGTTAACATACATACATTGATACCACTCATTAACATCACAGTCCTCTAAATGCCCACACAAGTGGCCACAACACAAGGCCTGTTGCTACTTTACCTGCCTGACCTGTGTGTAGTGGATTTACATGGCATCACTGCTGTCATTCGGTATGCATCCTCTGTATGGCCAGAAATTATTTGCATGGTCACTATATGTGTGGGCTACTATGTTGTATCCATAATACTTCTCACTGGTGTGTCATGTGTATGTAATGCTCAGTACATGCCAGATATGCTGCTCTGTCAGCTCATCATGTGACACCTGTCATATTTGGATACACTCCCTGGTGTTGACTAGTACTTCCCCAATGCATCTGTAGAGCTGCATACATGGGTTGTAGGTGACCTCTCTGCTGACTGCGATAGTAAGTGTGTACCTGGAGTTTACCTTCCCTCTGGATGCCTGTTCCATGCTACAGACCATATTATACTATTTGTTGTCCTGTGATTACACACATGACAGATTTTCCTGGTGTGCAATGTGGCAGTCCATGTCCATGTACTGCACAGCCCCAAAGGGGGGTTCGGCCGTATGAACACCCCACAATCACACATGTACATACATGGCCACACACACAAACACACACATGCACACACGCATCATACATGCATCTACCTCCCACCACTTCACCAGAGTGACCCTGCAGGCAAACTAACTAACCACCAGGATGCACACACACACACACATACAGATGAGGTTGCACAATGATCATACACAGAGTCCTCCTATTACCCATCTGCCAACATGCAGAACATATGGTACAGAACAGCATGCTGTTCAGCTATAGTCAATCCACGCTAGCAACATACACGTGTGTGATGCATGTGCTGTGTCACTAGGTGATGCCCCTTCCACTGGATACCACTGCACCCATGTACACAGTATTACTGTGCACCTGTTCAGCACCCTGGCATGTACTGTGCACCACAACTCACAGGTGTACAACCCATTGCAGAATGTGTAGTACTGTGTCAGTTATGTCAGCTTTACTTCTCACAGCCCCTATGTTTTTCAACAACGCATGTGAACATTTTTCATTGGTGAATGCCTGATGCCTGATTTACAGCTGTCAACATCAACAGACCATGTATGACCACTGCAGAAATGTTTACACTGACAACCATCAGTGCATACCATGGCTATGGGGGGTGTACACACCTTTATTGATTTTACACACACATCCTTGATCTGCCATGGGTCCACATCACTGCATATCTTAGCAGTACACAAGCTCTGTATGTGACATATGTCCTGTACTTTCACATGCAGTGTCTACAGATTATGTTAGGTGTGCGGCTGCTGACCGCAATGTATATGCACCATGTTGGCATATGTGTGCACACCCTTATCATGATGGTTTATCACACCTCTTGTGTGTAGTACAGCAGTCACTGCTTATGGCAGGGGTATACCAGCCATGGGCTTTCTGCATTTGCCGGTGTATGTTCAGTCTACCCTACACATGTCCTCCTATTCTGCATGATTGCAAGGTCTACTCATGTGCACATTCCATGGTGTTCACACAATGCCATCACTATTGCAGTATGGGTAGGGTTATGGCTGCCACAGGTCCTGGACCTGACTATATGCAGATAGAGCCATTCCTACCATCCTTAGGATCCCTGCTGCAGTGCACTGATGTGTCATGCTGAGCCCCCCCCCTTAGCGTTTATGCAGATGCATGACAGGTAAGCTCTACACATTTGTGTCACTTTGCAGTGTCCCATACACTGAACACCACATGTTGCAGCTTAGACCCAGCTGTTAATGTGGACTATTGTAATGCCTTATGCCACAGTGTATCTCTGCAGCAGCTGGCATTGTCCTACAGGTATATACACTGGTGTTGCACTGTATATGGGTGTTGTTCAGAACATGTCATTACTGTAGGCCATGTCTACCAACAGTATGTTACTCCCTGTGGACACATTCCACAATGACAGGATGTTAGTTATCATGTAGGTGTGTGACATACCTTTCCAATACCCCATCATGATTGCCCCTGTGAGACTGTGCATTTCACAGCAACAATACATGCACATGTACAACATGCATTCAGGGTAGGTCTGTTAGATGTGTGCATCAAATATACCATCACCATTACATGCCCGGTGTGTTGGCATGCATCTACATAAAACATACTCACCAGCTACAGGCTGCTGCCTTGTTGTTATCTTGGAGGGACCTACATAAAAGGGTGAGAGATGCAATGTCAGTGGCCACACCTGTGGCACTGTTATAGGCTGGGTGCAGTACTACCATACATCAATGGTAAATTTCCACAATACTACCACATCTGGACATCTGTTTATCACTACAATGCAGCAACACAATATATCTATGACATGTCAGATATGCATGATCTAGCTGTACCGCTGTGGATATTTACACAACAGTGGTCTACTGATGTGCCCTGAGTCCTTACCTGCATGCTCCTCAGCCAGTGTGTGGGTGACACCCACCTCCATGAAGGAGTCAGGTGGTTGTTGGTGTTCCAGACAGGCAGGTGCCATGAGGCAGGCCAGGAGCTCCTCCACACGTGTCAGGGGGATGGATGGCATGGCCCCCCCTGTGGTGAGGTGATCCCCCAGGACTGCAGCAGCACACCGACGGGCATTGTGAAGCAGGTCACTGTAATGATGCCGGACCTGCTCATGACTGCGGTTATGCAGGCCGACATCACTGACCCTGTGGACTAGATCATTCCACAGGGTGGTCCGCTCCTGCTGCTCATGGGCTGTCCTGCTAAAGAGCACCTGGTAGTGCTGTACCAGGAGGTTGATGATGACCTCATTTTCATCCACTGAATACACAGGTAACCTGCCATGTGACATCTTGCCTGAAAGACATGAAGATGGAAACAGGCCTGAGCAACTCATACAGCAAGGTTATCACAGTTCATAATACACATCTCTGTCACCCCCCCCCACTATATCAGCTTCAACAGACTGTACACACAACTCAATAGGTATGGCTACAGATTAACTACCATTTGGACAGGTTTTGTATTGTACTACACCTTCTGCTATGTGATTGTAGCCATGTCCCCTGTGTGGACACTATCATTGCTGGCCTGTTACAGACTATTCACCTGCATGCCATTGTCAGGGCCACTATGGTTACATATATGCCAGTGGTATGGCTGTTCTGAGATTGCTGCACATCTGACAGTCTGTGTTATTGGGGATATCTATGCATGCTGTTGGACATGTACCGGGATTGTGAAGGCTATTACTACTAACAAATGTTCTATAACTGTGACACACTAACATGTATATGTTCTATTGGCCAGCTGATCCACCTCTCCAGACCCATCTGCCCATGATACCTGACCACATCACATGTGTGTGCCAACCTGGGGCCTCCTCATGTACTGTTACATCAATACCATCAGGTGGAACCACCCAGGGGATGTTGACCCCCTCTCAGGGCACACACCAACATGTTCCTGTCCCCTGAGCTCATGTCTATGGTCTGTTCCATACTGGGCTCCACAGACACATGAGGGATGTGCTGTATCAGTCTGAGGCACCCAGTACACATTCACACGGCCAACATGCAGCTCCTGCTCAGCCTCCAGGCCAGGCACCTTCAGGACATGGACTGCTGTTGTGAGTGGCAGTTGGTGGGAGTCTTATTCCCATTGTGCCCATATTGGGGACCATGGGGTGTCCACATCACATACCACAATCACCATCCATGATGTTTACCCACCACATGTGTCACATACCACCCCTGTAGACTGTCCTCTATATCTACCAATCATGACCGCCTCCACATGTGTACCTGCCATACTTCCCCATATTCCCATTGCATACTTCACAGATGGGGCAATGTGGTGCCAAGAAGGGACTAGCATGTGACATACCCATCCATGATGCACACACTGCCAGCTGTAGATATATGTGTGTATTGCTATGTGTGCTGCTGCCTCACACATAGCATACATCACTGTGGTAGTGATATAGGGAACATGTCTTTACATACATATATGTTTGTGTGTGTGTTTGTACATATGTAGACATGCATATAGGTATATATCTATATATGTGTAGATATATGAGATGTCATATATGGTTTACTATTATAATTCTGAACTGCATTCATTCGAAAGCCGGTATCTCCGATTCCTAAGCGTAAAAGTGACAATGTTGAATTCTGACATTGCCAAAAGTACATCTCAAATTTGACCTCCAAACAGGCTTTAACATGGGTCAAGATAGGGGTGAGATTTGTACTTGGACAATGTCGGGTTCGACATTGTCACCATTCGACCCTTGCTGTTCACTGGAGTGGTGTCGACAATATAAGTGTCGGAATTCTGATAGTAAACCGTCATATATATGTGCACATATATATGTCTACACATGGGAATATGTATATTTCTGGACATACATACTGATATACATATATATCCTTATATATTATATATATGTGACATATGTACACATATGCATACCTATATGTGGGGTACATTCAGACATCAGCTCCACAATCTCACAACACCTGCCTGCACAGCTGCACTGTTCTACCTTACTACAACACAGACAGGTGCCACATATGGATATGGCCTGACATTAGTGGGGTATATGTGGGACCTGATTGCAGGTAACCCTATTACACACCTATGGCATTCTAGCATGCTACATTACAGATTCACCTGAGTATCCTGCCAGTGGTGGGCCATGGCTCCCACATGTCCATCATAATGGCATTACTTCCCCCACCAGCTATTGGCCATGTAATATACATACTTCCCATTACACAACACACACCATGATGGCTTACATCTTGTCTGTCAGTGCTGACCTGCACAGTTAACAGCTATGGCCCACTACCCACAGGGACAGACACTATTGTCCATAGCAGTTGTTCAGTTGCACATCATCACAACAACACCTGATGGCACATATAACTCATTCCACATCATCTATCCCATTATGATGGACCAAGTACTACATTCTAATGCATGTACATATACTTCACATACCTGTTGTGGGAATGATGTCTTTATGAGTGGCAGCTGGCTAAATGCCTGCATATTCAGCTGTTAGTGTGATGAGCTTTAAAAATTTGCTGCTTTGAATAGATTGCAGCCTGGCTTTAGTAGGTGATGCATGTGATCATGTGATGGCCTCTGCACCAATCAGTGTCTTTCACTTGCTAACTGCATGCAGCTTGCTGTGTAGTACTTCCAATTACCACTGTCATAGCAACCACATACTATAAATCCCTACATCATGTGGGCGTGGTCCCTTTACCTTTCCTGTGTGATGGACATCCTTCCTGTGTGTGGGCATCAGTGTTACAGACAGCAGGTAGCAATACATCTTACAGGAGAACCAGCACACTCAGGCCATCTACATATTTGTAGGAGGCTCCAGAACTACAGAGAGAGTATGAGTAGAGTTGTATTATGCTTTGTATAGTACTGGTGTTACAGGGTGTGTGTGTACATACTAGTTTTCCTTGGAATGCAGTCTGTATGCATAGCTCTCAACTGTGGGCCTATCTTCTTTGTGGCCAGAGGTATGCCTATCATGTTTTGTCTGTCCACCACACAGGTCCTGTGTCAGATAATTCACTGGCAGTGTGTGTGTTGAGTGCTATCAGTACATGGCTACATCCATTTATGTTTCTAACCTCAATTCCCTAACTGAGGGTATGTTGCAGACTATCATGTACACCAGCGACTTGCTTAGTGTATGGAAACAGTTTTCCACATATGGACCTGTGTTCCAGCCTCTGTCCTCCACCTACATACCAAGCTTTGCACATATGACATGCTGTCAGGGGTTGTTCTGTAGTGGGCTGTGAGTATATCACACTGTCATTGCTGCCATCAGTCCACTGCTGTTGTATCCCCCACACATACAGTGGGGCTGGGGCCATATATGTGTGGACTTCACCTATACAGTATATGTGTGCCCTTATGCACTCCAGAGGCCAGTGTAGGTAACAATGGTATATGGCCCTGTATTATTGAGTCTAGGGGGGATGTACCATAAATGACTTAGGCTGTTACAAAATGTGGAGGTATCAGGGATGAGCAGCCTTAAGGTATCTGGATGTACAGTACCATATACTTCACCTATATTGACATTACTTCCTGATCTGTTTGTCAGTGTGCTTGTGATGGTGTCAGGTATGCCTTGTTATGTAACAGTTACATCCCGTTTGGTCAACTGAACTCTTTACCACCTAGTGATTTTGTACAGAGTGTAGATAGAGGCTGCAGAACTATACACCTGCATTACTTACTGTTGATTGTTTGGTACCCTGTGGCCCAGTCTGTCTTTACTATTGCACAATATGAAGGGCTCGGCCTGGACAGCAACAGTTGTGAACCTTTCCAGACTACTGTATTAGTATAACTGTTTCACAGTTGCATTACTCTGTTTATATGGATGTCAGTGTCTGAACAGTTATATGACATGGCATATAGAACTGTAATAGTGCACAAATAAATGTTTTCCATTTCTGCAAATCTGTGTATGGTGTTTTTTTCCTATGACCTCTCTGTAGGTAGATGTTGCAGGCAACGATTGTCATTTGTATGGGTGGCCCATACAGTCTCCAGTTGTTAAGGTGGTAACTGTAGGCATAGTGGCTGTTCCATATTGTGTGCACCTTCTACATATGTATCTTACTGTACATATATCTGCATGTGTATGTGTAGTCACATGTATATGTATATATTTGTTCCATATTGTGTGCACCTTCTACATATGTATCTTACTGTACATATCTCTGCATGTGTATGTGTAGTCACATGTATATGTATATATATATATATATATATATATATATATATATATATATATATATATATATATATATATATATATATATATATATATATATATATATATATATATATGTATATCTGTATCTGCATATATGTGTCTGTGTATATGTATCCTGGGGATGTTGATAGCTTCCACATTTTACATTTCCTATGGGAGCCAGACTGTACTGCATGATATGTTACCAATACTAGCCTGACATCATACAGGTGGGATGTAGTACTGTTAACATCTTGTGCTCATGTCGTGTCAGGTCCTGGTTATGCGATCTGCAACACTTGGTAGTGTATTGCA
Organism: Protopterus annectens; assembly: GCF_019279795.1. NCBI lineage: Eukaryota > Metazoa > Chordata > Ceratodontiformes > Protopteridae > Protopterus > Protopterus annectens. The sequence goes on along the minus strand of NC_056726.1, from coordinate 411,161,208 downwards.
GGGCGGATGTGTTTGGCTGTGGGAGGGGTTTGCCTATTCGTACAAAACGTATATTGTTTGGGGCCTCTCAACCCCATTAACAGTGCATGTGGACATATATGTTTTAGTTAAACTACCATTGCTATCTACAGATGTATGGCCATATATACCTATATATATATATATATATATATATATATATATATATATATATATATATATATAGATATAGATATATATATATATATATATATATATATATATATATATATATATATATATATATATATATATATGCGTACATATATATAACTATGTCTGTATATACCTACATAGATATATATCTGTGTACATATATGTAACTTGCTGTGTATATGTAGACATATAGGTGTAGACCTATATATGTGTCGATGTAGGTATTTGCATGTATATACGTTCATATATATTTATAACATGCTGGTATGCCTGGACATATCTAGAATATTGCCCTCTTCCACCTTTAGTGACCTGACACACACAGATACATGCTTTCCTATACAGTTATATTATGTAGCACAGTGTGGGTGACAGTGGCCAGTGATACTTTATTATTCAGAGAAACTGCAACACTCACAATCCCCTACAATACCAGGGTGGACAGTACCAGTACAGGTTATTTTGGTCTGTATTTCTCAGCATAGTGTTTGTATCCAACGTACCTGTGGGAGCAATGTTTGTTAGCACTACCTGACTGTTGCCACACAAAGTTCCAGATTGCATATTAGTATTAAGCACATACATCTCACTCTGTTACTGTACACACTCTGGTCACAGCTTGACAACATGGGAGTGTAGATAGGCCATACTTAAAATATTACTCTCCTAACAGTTTTGGGGATTGCTACAGTGACAGGTGTGTTCTCATGATGGTTGACAATCACTTGTATTCCCTGTTTGCTGGCTACACATCTGGGATCATCCCACAGACTTAGGACAGGGGGACAGGCAGCAGATATGGGAACACATATACTGGACTTCTGTCCTCATGTGTACAGTTGTGGGATATGAGTCTGTATGCAGTCTACTTCCACTCCTAGGATTCAGATCATGGCTATATCTGCTACAACTTAAACACTGTCCATCACAGTTGTGTCTGCTATACTGATATTGCTGTATATCTCCAGTCTGCTTTCTGTCTTATTAATCCCTTGCTTATGCATTCTGACATAGTATAACAACACTCTTATACAGAATTCCTAAATGGTTATATGTTGTAGGACAATGTGGGTGAAAGTGATGTGTGATACCTCATTATTCAGAGCAACTGCATATCATTGTTGTATTTCTGGGCACAGTGTTGGTATCTGGCAGACCTGTGGGAGGAATGTTTATTAGCACTACCTGAAAGTTCCCACACACAGTACCAGGTTCCACATTACTATTATGCACATACATCTCACTCTGTTACTGTGCACACTCTGACCACAGCTTAACAATTTGGGGTGTAAATGGGTCATACGTGGCTTCTTATTCACATAAAGTATTGGGGAGTTGCTAGTGTGCCAGGTTTGTTGTCATAGATGTGTGTCAGTCAGTTGTCTTTCCTGTTTGCTGCCTATAAGTCTGGGATCATGCCACTGATTTCCCAGGTGGACAGGTTGATAGGCAATAGATATGGACCACTTTAATAGACATTCTGGACATATCTGTACAGTTGTGGGATATGATTCTGTATGCAATACTACCACTGGCGGGATTCAAACCATGGTTGTGTGTGCTAAAAAAAGCAACAGTTCACATCTCAGTTGCATGTGCTATTTGGTTTGTGTTGTCTGCATTTTCCCTGTTTACTGTCTATGTGTCTCTCAGTTGTACTAAATGGCCTTTGGGGATTACACCTGTCATATACAGACATTCCTACACATTCAATTTATGGTGCATGGTGTGGGTAACAGTGCTTAATACTAAAATTACTGTTACATGATTGCAAATCTACATTACCATTTGATACCAGAATATACACATGCAGTCCAGTAGTTAGACCTGTTTTGTCAGGATATTAAACTTTTATTGCATACAAACAATATGAGACTCTTTCTGCCATATTCTCTAGTGTATGCAGTACTTACCTTGAACAATACAAGTTTTATACTAGCAACTAATTTACTACTACTTTTATTTTTATTTTCTGTGACAGTAAAAGCATGAGTATTACTGACTTGCCTCGCGTCTCAACCATGCCAGGTGGCAGATGTGGGCCTCCTGGTTCGTGGCCCACTCCGTTGCAGCTGTGGGGGACATAAGAGGAATATTTAGCCATACCTATCCATGATATACCTATGCTGGCACTTATTACACACATACTGGGGTGATACTTACACACATCTGGAACATCCCCTGATGCTCTAGCCTCTTGAAGCCACTCCTTCAAGAGGTCTCCCTTCTGCCGCTTCAGGTCGGCATAGTGGTGCCTGACATGCTCACCAGTTCGGGGTATGCCAGTGGCACTGGTGAGGTCATGGGTGAGACAGTCCCAGGCCTCCGCCTTATATTGGAAGCCCTGGTACTGGCCCTGCAGCAGTCTCTGTGCATGGTCTTTAACTAGGAGTCCTGCCATGACCTTGGACTCCTGGATGCACCAGCGCTGTGCCTGGAAGCACACTCCTTCTCCCCTTACTGCCATAGTGCCTGCAAGGGGAAGCTACAACCAGTTATGAGATGTATTCCCACCTCTTGGGTTTAAGTAGGGCTGATTTCACACACTTTTCCTTGATTGGCTGGTTTTGAAAAGGCTAAACTATGGGCAAACCTACTTACCTAAGGTTGGCATTGTTTAAAGGGGTATACCACTGGACCCAAAGAGTTAGGTGGTCTACACATTTCTCACATCTCCTAAGCTGGCCTGTGCAATGCTTAGCATTGCTTACATGAGACCTTCATTATAATGCCTTTTTGTCATTGTGTTATTATTCATTACAGCTTATATGTATGCCTGGTATCCCTGATTGATGTGTATGTACACTCTGTGTGGTCCTTGTGTTTTATTGGGGACTTCAACATTCTGTTACAATTACACGTCACCTCTGGGCTTACTGCTGTACTCCAGTTCACATATGTATATTATGTAGTGGGTTATGGCACATATGACTGTATACTGATACCTTTCACAGGTTGAGTTTGGTTATACTATGGTGAGGACATGTTTACTACTACCTCATTCTTCTGTACTTCTGTGATGGCTTGGTGGATAACTACTGAGACTATGGTGTATAGGGTCCTGGGTTCAAGACCTAAATGGCTGTTTATTTTGTTGATGGGCAAGACAAGGGCCATTGGATACAGAGTGATTAAGGCACTTTTGAGCATTTGTAAGTGGGTTTGCGCGAGGGTAAGCAATGCTAACCTCCAGTTATATATGCTTATAGAGAGTTAGCTTCAAAATTGCTTAACCTGTGTACGCATTGGATACCGCCACGCAAACAGGCTTAAGGCCGCTTACTAGTGCTTACATATGCTTACTACTGCTTATTTGTGCTTAGACCAGCTTAGCAGTGCCTTATTCATTATGACACTGACACCTCACATGTGCATTTACTGCAGTACTCCAGTTCATAAATTTATGTTATTTAGTGGGTTATGCAACAAAAATATTGGTCATAACGTGCTCTGCCATGTAAAATAGAATGTGCTGCAGTGGGACACGAACCAGGAATGCATGTTCATTGGGTGAATGCTCTGCCCACTACACTATTGCTATGCTGCTTCATTTGCATATATCTTCCTTGTTATCCTCTTCAGACTTTTAAGCTGCTTTAACCATAGCTAAGTGATGGGCACACCCGCGCACCTACAGTTAGCTTCAATTGGACTTTTAAAAAAATAATAGGGTTTCTTCATTTTATTATCACAGTCTGTTGCTGTTATACACAAGGGGACTGTTGGTGGGGATATGCGGTCACCTGTGAGCAGTCTCACTCATTGCATACCCCTTTCTACTGTTCTACATTGTAAAGCATGTTTATTCTGAGAGCTCTGCTCTCAGACATGCCCCCTGCACTGTTACATGCTCCGTGCCTTATTAATATGCATGGCGTGCTGCCGTCCTGCTCCTAAACAGTTGCTTCCCTGCAGGACTAAGATAGTCCTGCACGGAAGTTTAGTAAATCCGGGGGATACTATTATTAAGTTGCTACTGCATAGAAGCTCAGCAGCATTTTTTATATAGGTTCATAGGTTCATACTAGGCTATCTGCCCTGGGGCAATTATAAGCCTAGCCCGATTCTGTATGGCTTACGCCACCCCTTGATTTGAGTATACTGTGCCCTTTTTAAGGTTTAGTTTACTGTGCCTCTGTCTAATAGTGACATGGGAGTAATCCCTGGGACAAACCTACGATCCCCCATCCACTTATCGAGATTCTTCTTGAAGAGATTCAGTGAGGTGCTCTGCCTCACATGAACTGGAATTCTATTCCAGAGCAAGGGAGCCTCTGGGTTATGAACCTGTCCTCCAGCAAGTTCTATTTATTTCTGTGCTGAGGTTCAAGTCCCTCGAGCATGTAGCTCTAAGGGATTTAGATTTACTGAGGTGGAGCATGTCCATTAATTCTGGATTTGACATAGCTTTGTATGTCAGGCATAGATCGCCTCAAGTAGGCAGTATGCAACTGAGTAGAGCTGGACTTTTTTTAACCGAGCAGCATATGGCATCTGTTTGAGACCCTTGATCCTCTTGGTGAGATACTTTTGGGGTCTTTCTAATTGCTGCAGGTGTTGGGTAAGGTACATCCCAAAAGGCATTGTATTCTATGATGGGCCTGATGAGGGATGAATAAAGGGGCACGATTACCTTTCTTGATTTAGATGTGAAACCCTTCGTGATGAGGTGGGCTATGTAGAAGGTCTTTCTAACCACTTTGGCAATGTGGTTTTCAAAGGAGAGATTGCTATCAACTTGGGTCCCCAGGTCCCTAATAACTTTCTCTGTACTTAATGGGTTTCGCCTATGTGGTAATTTGTAAGCACATTGTTTTTGCCAAAGGGTATGACTATACATTTTTTGGCATTTAGCTTTAAACCATGGCGCTGGCACCAGTTATCTGTCTCTGTGAGACTTTTTTGAAGGATGGTTGTGTCAGCTGGAGAGTTGATTATGGCGCCCAATTTGCAGTCGTCTGAAGTTCGCTTTTGAGAAGTTTTTCACTGTGGTTTTCTGGGCTGGGGGTGGGGTCGGGATGTGGACATCCAATGAAATTAATTTATGGTCTGATCTTACCAATGAGGGATATACTTCTGGTGTGGAGCATAGAGTCCCCATGTTGGTAATGATCAGGTCTAGTATGTTGTCCCCTCTTGTGGGAGTGGTGACTAGTTGTTCCATAGCATTTGAGTTTATAATTTCCAGGAATCTTTGGGCTAAGGTGCTGGGGCTTGAGTAGTGCTCCCAGTCAATGTTTTGGTAGTTGAAGTCGCCCAATATAATGGTGTTCGGAGAGATCTTCATGTTCTCCAATGTTTTCAGGAAAGCCGAATGGGATTCCTGACTTTGAGAGGGTGGTCTGTAGGATGCTATAAACTGAAAAGCAGTCTTGCCCACTGTTAGTTGCACATGGATGGTCTCCGATACTTCGTGAAATGCCACTAACCTGGAGATGTGGATATCCTTGATAAATATGGAAACTCCCCCTCCTTTTGTGGTTCGGTCCGGGTTTTGGGGCCGAAAAGCATGATACGAGGTATAGCCTGGTAGTGCTGGGGTGCTCTCTGGAGCCTTGAACCAGATTTCTGTCACTGCACAGATATCGATGTTCTCCATACTGAGGAGAGCTTCGAGTGCATGCATCTTGAGGTTAAGACATCTGGCGTTTAGCAGCATTACCCTTAGTTTCTTGTTCCTTGTGCTGTCTATGGGGGTGGGTTTGACTTTGAGCCTTGCCTAAAAGGCACTATGGGGTGGCAAGAGCCTTTGCCAATATCCGAAAGCCCAGTGGTGACAGGTGCAAGCTGTCCCTAGCGAAGCAACGTGGCTTGTCGAGCATGTCATCCCAGGCTGACAGACACTGGATCCCCTTTGAATGACACCAAAATTTTAGCCAATTGTTAAAGTCGATCATTTTGCCTTTGTACTGTGGCATCATTCTAGGTGAGGGGAAGATGCTGCTCAAGGTCAGGGTCATACCAGCCTGGGCTACATGATCAGAGAGCTCCTCTATGTCTCTTTTCATGTATTCCAGGGAGGTACGTCTCAGGTCATTCACACCAGCATGTACAATGACTGAGTCATATTTGTATTTGCTTTGGAGTGACCTGAGTGCTTGCGTTATGTGTTGGATCCTAGCACCCGACAGGCAGCTCACCGTGACCTTCTCTTTATTCAGCCTGGTGAGCGGGACGTCAGTGTGTCTGACAATAGAGTCACCTATAACAAGAGTATCAGGTGTGTTATTCAGCCTTAAGGGCTGTGGCTGCTTGGCACACTGACTTTGTGGGTTATGTGTTGTGTGTGTTTTGTTTTGGGGTAGCGTTTGCTTGGATGTCTGCTTTGGAGGTCTCTGTTGCTCAGGTAGATTTTTATTTAGAGCCTCCGAGTATGTTTTTGTGTATTTATGTGTTTGGTTCGCTGATGTGGTGGGACTATGTGATACTGGAATTGTGTTGTGTGAGGTTACCTTCTCCTCCTGACTGGTTACACCAGTTTTGAGATGAGAGAGCTCAGCCTCCAGTTTGGCTAAATAGTTGCATCTCTCACATATATTTGAACCTGTTTGGAGGAGGAGAGGGTTGTCCGTGTAAAACTAAGTGCCCTTGCAAGCCATTTTAAGGCCTAACCAATTATCCCTTGTGAGATTCAAACTCTGCACCTTGTGTTTGTAAGGCAAACACCTTAACCATTAGGCCAGCCTCCCATCCTTAGAAGTCAGAATTAAATTTAATGGTAACACATACACACACACACACACACACACACACACACACACACACACACACACACTCATATTCAGTTAGTCAACTGCAAAACTCACTATTGTGCATTAAAGCTATGTTTTCCAATGTGGTGTCCACACCCATCACATAAATATATATATATATATATATATATATATATATATATATATATATATATATATATATATATATATATATATATATACATACATACATACATTTTTTGCACTAACTCTGAGATTGCTGTATCTGAAGTAGGGAGAAATTCTCTGAGCTACACTAATTTATATAATTAAGAAATCCTGCACAGCTTGTGTTTTTGTATTATATCACTCTGCACACTAACTGCTGAACCTAAGAACTTCTGTAAATAATAACTACCTTTGACTGTAATTGTAAATGTATGCTATGACACAATTGTTCTGTTTATTCTTATGGCTCTGTGCATCCAGGTCCTGGCTGAAAAGGGTCCTTGGAGCACCCTACATACCCAGTTAACAAAGAAGCAAATAAGAAATAAACAGCAACATTGTGCTTAGTATATATTTCTTTCTGATCACACTTAATTTTGCAGACTTTTGCTGTGAATTCTAAAACCAACTTTATTTTCAGAAAATATGAAGTAAAACTGAAGTTTTGCTGGAGGAGATATGTGGGTGATTGTTTACTATAAGGCCTAAGGATAGGTACTGTCAAGGAGTAAATGATCACATGACCAAGCTGCCATGTACATTCAATGATTCTGGAATTACACTTATGCTTCCTTTTCCTGGGAAAATGTGGAAATCAACAGGAAATTTGGATAGTCTGAAAACAAGAAATGCAGGAAATATATGACATGGTGATAGTAGTCTGCCACTGGAGATAGTATAAAGCTCTACTTCTAACAAGATTATATCATGCCAGATGGAACTCAAACCCACAATCCCTGGTTTAGGAGACCAATATCTTATCTATTAGACCACTGGGCCCTGGTCACTACAATCACTTATTCATCATAACTTCTACTTGTAGACAATACCCGTGCTACTGTAGCTTTGCCTTTTTAAATATCTACATATATATATATATATATATATATATATATATATATATATATATTTGTTTGCATATTTGCAGATACATTTAAAATATATATGGCAGAGTCTCCATAAATGCCAGAAAGTGCTATGATTGCATTAATATTTCCTAGAATTTTACTTAATGAAAAATTAAATGTTATTGCTTTAGTCAAATTCAGATCAGTCATTTTGTTTATCACATAGGACTTAACATTTTAGAGACCAAATCAACATTTTTGTAGTGAGTATTTCCTATCAGTGCCACTTCTACCAGTAGATGAGCAGTCATTCTCCTAAAGATAGTCTTGAAAAAATGCTACAGACCGTAGATCAAGGTAAATAGTAAGTAACTTCATAGGTTCATAGGTTTATAGGTAGGTACTAGGCTATCTGCCCGAGGGCATTTATAAGCCTAGCCAGAGTGTGTTGGCTTTTGCCACCCCATTGATTAATTAACTGATCCTCTGTCAAGCAGAGCCAATGAAGTGATCCCAGGGGTGTATTTTCTGTTACCCATCCACTCGTCATGTTTTCTCTTGAAGAGTGTTAGTGAGGGGCTCTGCCTGATGTAATTTGGAATTTTGTTCCAAAGCATGGGGAGTCTCAGTGACAGGAATCTATCCCTCCAGCATGTTCTATTTATTGTTGTGGTGAGGTTTGGCTCACTAGAGCGTGTGGCTTGAAGTGACTTGGATTTCTTTAGGTGGAGCATGTCCATCAATTCTGAGTTGGACATGGCTTTGTAAGTCAGGCAGAGATCACCTCTGAGTAAGCAATATGCCACTGAGTACAGCCGGAGTTTTTTCAGTCGGGCTGCATAGGACATATGTTTCAGGCCAGTAATCCTCTTAGTGAGGTACTTTTGTGGTCTTTCCAGCTGTTGGAAGTATCTTGTGAGGTACATCCCAAATGGGGCATTGTACTCTATGATGGGTCTAATGAGTGACGAGTAGAGGGGCTCTATAACCTCTTTATTTCTAGATGCGAACCCTTTGTTAATTAGATGGGTCACATAGAAGGATTTCCTAACTACTTTGACAATATGATTGTCAAAGGAGAGATTACTATCTACCTGGGTCCCCAGATCTCTTATTACCTCTTCTGTATTAAGGGGGCTGCCACCTATGTGGTAATTCATGGGTGTTTTGTTTTTCCCAAACAGGATGACTATGCATTTTTGGCATTTAGCTTGAGGCCATGACTTTGACACCAGGTGTCCGTCTCTGTAAGGCCCTTTTGGAGGATGTCCGTGTTAGCCGGAGAGTCAATTATGGCTCCCAGTTTGCAGTCATCGGCAAACTTGGTTAGCCATAGTCCTCCTGTGTTTGCCTGCACGTCTGGGTAGTATATGCCGAACAGTAGGGGTCCCAGGACCGAGCCTTGTCGGACACCACTTGTAACCGGTTTAGAGTCAGACCTGGAGCCCGCTACTCCTACCGTGTGAGTTCTGTCTGTAAGCCAGTTGGCAACCCATCTCGTGACATAGGGGTTTATGTTCAGGCTGGTGAGTTTTTCTGTAATACCTGAGTGGAGAATGGTGTTGAAAGCCTTGGCGAGGTCAAGGTAGGCTGTGTGAACCACCTTTCCCTCATCTATGGCCTTGGTGACTGTCTTGAAGAAGTCAAACAGGTTTAGTAGGCATGATCTGCCCATAACAAAGCCGAACTGGGTCGGGTCAAGTGTTTGGAGGTTCCCAATGTCTTTGTTAATGAGTTCCATGATGATGCGCTCCATAGCCTTGCAGACCATGCTAGTCAGGTTCATGGGGTGATAGTCACCAGGGTCAGTTGTGGCCCTTCCTTTGTGGAGAGGAATAACCATTGCTGTGTGCCATTCTATGGGCACATAGCCTGTGGAGAGTATGAGATTGAACAGCATATTTAGGTGGGAGGTTAGTTTGTTCTGTAGTTCATACAAAATGCAGCCTGGGACACCATCTGGTCCCACTGATGCTGTATTTTTGGCTTTTGAAAAGGCTATTTTCATCTGTGCATCTGTGATTTTTGGGACACTACACTTTACCGGTATTGTTGTGGACCCTTTTGGAGGTGAGAGGGGGTGAAGTTTGCACTGAATCTATCTGCCAGGATGTTGGCAATATCAGTAGGTTCAGCATATTTTGTGCTATTTTGCACTAGTTCAGTGCATATCTGTGAGTTGCCACTAGATTCTTAATATAGCTAAAGAAGGCTTTGTGGTTATCTTTTGAATCCTTGGCTATTTTGCTTTCGAAGTTAGCCTTGGAAGATTTCATGAGGAACCTTAGTTTCTTACTGATACTGATCAGGGATTTCCTTCTTGGGATTTGCTTTTTTTCTGAACTAGTTTCCTCCTTCTATTATATAGCCTATTTATGGCAGGGATCCACCAAACTGGTTTCTTTCTCTTAGAGGAGTGAGTCTTGGTTTTGCTAGGGACGGCATGATCCATGCATCCTTGTAGGTGTTCATAGAGTGCATTTGTAAAGGTTTCTGCATCTTGGGCAGCATTATCCTTTAGCATGGGGGCTGTGAAACTTACCACCTCTGTCTTAAGTAAGGTGAAGTTTGCTTTAGAAATTTTTTTTACTGTGATTTCCTTAGTTGAGGGTGGTGGTGGGGTGTGGACATCCAGAGTGATTAGTTTATGGTCTGATCTATCCAGTGATGGGTTGACCACTGGTGTGGAACACCTTTCGCCCATGTTGGTGATGACCAGGTCCAATATGTTTTAACCTCTGGTAGGGGAGTTTACCAGATGATCCAGGGCATTTGAGTTGATGAATTCCAGGAAGTGCTGGGCCTGGCAGTTTGTACTCGAGTAGTTTTCCCAGTGAATGGTAGGGTAATTGAAATTGCCCAGTATCAGGGTGCTCAGTAGGACCTTCATGTTTTCCAGTGTCTCCAGAAAGGTGGAGTGGTGGTCCTGGGTCATGGAGGGTGATCTGTAGTAGGCCACAATTTGCATTGCAGATTTGCCCGATGTTAGTTGCACATGGATGATCTCAGAAGTATCATGCTGCGCCACCAACCTGGAGGTGTAGGTATCCTTGATGAATATGGATATACCCCCTCCTTTTGTGTTTCGGTCCATGTTCAGTGGCCGAAACGTGTGGTATGAGTTGTAGCCCGGTAGTGCTGGGGTGCTCTCTGGAGCCTTGAACCAGGTTTTCAGTTACAGCACAGATGTCGATGTTCTCCATACTGAGGATTGCTTTGAGTGCATGCATTTTGAGATTTAAACTCCTGGCATTGAGCAGCATAACCCTCAGTTTTTTGTTAGTTGTGCTGTTTACGGAGATGGGTTTGATTTTTGAGCCTTGACTAAAAAAGGCAGTATGGGGGGCACTATCATAACAAATTATAATTTTAGATTCTGGACTCAGCTAAGTTACATGTTAAATTATCTTCAATATCTATCCGGCCGAACAACATAGTTTAAAATCAGTGTAGTACATACTGCTAGAGTGTAGGCAGATTAGGACAGAGCAATCTCCAGTTGTAAATATCCACATGCTTTCATGCCTCTATGATAGTAATTAACAGAGGTTAACTCCTGGGGTGCTTTAATCCTATTGTTAAGTAAAACATCTTCAAAAGATTTTGAGTAGATTTTCATGCTAAATCTGCTGCATGTTACATTCTGTTGTTTTAAGGATTCTATTTGACTGTGTGTAACTTGTAAGGAACAGAACTAGCTTAACAACTCATTTTAGAGCTCTCTCGGCTGCTTTTAAAGGATTACAGTTATTTGTTGTGAGATTAACTTGTTACTACTGCTCTGCACTTGGATGTGGTTCATTGGGGCTTTTCTATAAATGATCAGAAATGTTGATGTTAACAGATATTGAGTATTTATCATTCTATCTATATCTATATTTACAATTTTATATATATATATATATATATATATATATATATATATATATATATATAGATCTGTCTGTGTGTCTGTCTTTCTAAGTGTGTTTGAATGTGTGCATCTGTGTTTATATAAACACACACACACACACACACACACACACACACACATACACACACACACACACACACACACACACACACACACACACATATGCACACACAGTATTTATATATTTATTTATTAGCATTTGTCACACGTTTACGTTATATTTCATTATATTAAACACTTGTTTATATTATATTTCTTTGTGTTGCATACATTATTTCACCTCTGGTCTACGTCATGACTTAAATGGCTTTGCTTTGGAATAATTCATTTACTTAGCTGATAAACACTAAATGAATCACCTAATGTTTTGGGATATTTTCTTGTACAAACATCTGCAATCCATAACTCTCTACCTCTTAGCACAAAAAATTTGGACAAAGCCAAAAATAATGGAGAAACAAAGCTCCAGAAAAAGGGATACGTTTTCAATATTGCTCTTATAAACACAATCTATACCATTTATCATTGACGATCAGCATCATAGCTCCTGTCACAGAATGTGATGGTATCAACAGTTATACCTCATGTTCTATTAAACATCATAGTATTAAAGCTGGCTCCAACATCTTACCTCTTCCCAGCAGAGGAACCATGTCCAGGATCAGCACAGTTATACTTGTAAATGTAAGAGGGATTTTTATTGTCTGCTAAACAGTATGCACTAAAGGTTAGGCGTTGGTATAATGATTAAGATGTTTGTCTCATGAACATAAGGTACAAAGTTCCATTTTCACCTTGGGAAGCAAAGGCCTCCTGGGATTATGAGCCCATGATCAAAATTAAATTTTGTATATTAAGGTTGGAATAATGGTTAAGGTGCTTACCTTATAGACCTAAGCCACAATGTTTGATTCTGACACAGGGTAATTGGCTAGGCTTAAATTGCACCACAAGGGCAGTTAGCCTAGTACTAATCTATGAACCGATGAATCATTGAGGGGTTGGAGGTGAGTTTCCTGAGTAGAGCATGTTTTTGTTCAGCACTTGTTGCTACAGCAGCAAGCATTTATATTTTTAGATATGACTATTAATATCGTATCGGTTCTGTCATATTGTAACACAGGGAAAGAAAATCAAAAATCCCTTTTGCTTTTATCAGTATATCAAATGTGTTTCACACACTGATAATATAAAGTACCAAGCAGCGTGACTGCACATACAAAGCCTCTGTGCATTCAGGATTTTTGGAGATTGTGTAGGTGACTGGGTCTCTAACATCATGTCAGACTGTCCAGCCCAACTATACAACTTTTTCAGCCCTTGTTTGATACATTTCCCAGACAAGAGCTACAATCTGCAAAATAAATAAAAGCATTAGTAGTGGGGTTTCCTTGTCATTGTTTAACACCCTAACCTCTTCTTATTCATTTTGTATTTGTGAAAGCAGAAGTAGTGACAGGAGAAACATAACATCCATGGGTTTATTAACTTATTTTACTTTGCCAGACTGACAGCTGGTTCTAGAAGCACAGCTGGTTCTAGAAGCACAGCTGGTTCTAGAAACAAGGGAACATACTGAACAGTTTATAATATTGTTTTTTTTTCTTTTTTAATAAGGGGCGAGGGAATAGGGTCTACTTGACCTCCTGCTGCTGCTGCTGCTGTACCTTTTCCAGTTTCTAAATTTCACAATGCTGATTTTTTAATTCACTTATTTGCTTCTAGCCGAGTGATTTCACAGTGTTATGGAACATGCTGATTCGTTTATAGGTTTATAATAAAAAGGGATTCCAGCACCCTTTAACCCTTATCACTACTACCCATTTTTCAATTTCAGTGCATGGAAGTCAGAAACAATTTGAAAAGTGGGCAAAGCATAATTGTGGGGTCCATGGACATGTTCACGATGTTGCTAATTTAAGGGCAAGGCTTTGTAAAGCAGGATTTTTAAGGTATGCACCATACTTAAACAAAATGATGAGATATGGAAAAGGGAGGGTAAACATAGGTGCTTTGGTTTAGAAACATTAAGCATTCAGTTTGCTGACTAAAAATTAACATGATTTAAACTAGATCAGCATGCAAAACAGAAAAATGAAAATCTTGACAAGACTTAATTTAACTGAAGCAGTACATCAACCTATGTGAAATAGCAGTGATCTGTTAAAATGTCTGCAATGAGTTTCACACCTCACTAGCACAGACTGGCCATGACATTGCTTATTACCATCAAGTGGACACTGAGCTACTGACCTGAGCATCCAAGTGCTCCGGATTATGAGGAATGCTCCACATTTAACGATGAGTGAAGCCACTGTTCCGCTGTTCCGCACTGAACAGCTGTGACTCCGCTACATGCATTCTTATTGGTTTGTGTACCACAATTACTGCCAATCGGCATTGCGGTATATAAACCAATGCATATCTCTCTGCTGCCTGTCCACATTACACAGTGTTGGCTGTGCTCTACAGATTTTGATTGGTTCGTACACAGCATTTACAACCAATCGCAAATGCGGTATATGAGCCAATCAAGTAACAAGTCTCAGGAGTACGGGAGCCAATGATGCTGGCCACAGATCTTTGTGAGCAAAGTAACTCTAGCTGTGTTCACGTGTTATAGTATGAGATATTTATTTATGTCTTTCTGCTTCCATCTTACTATGCATTGCTTAGTGAGATGAAAGCAGAAAGATGTAAATAAATGCAAGATATCATTTTTTTTTTTTTACAATAAATACATTATAACTTTTTGTGGAAGTCACTGTAGTGTCAAACTGACAGGTAATGAAACGGCAAGCTCACTTGTGGCTTAGGTAACTTAAGCAGCAGCCTAGCTCTTTCATAGCATACAATATATACGTTGAGTTGCAGGATTTCATTACAATTTTTTTTGTTTTTTTTTATTATAATACAGCATGCATCTTTGGTCACTCGTTTTTAGGTCTGGGGAAGTAGACGTCTTAATAAAGATACTACAGGAGCAGGGTTGAGGCAGTATTATCGATAATGGAATAGAAATAATACTGTGACACTGGATGGGAAAATATGTTCGTTTTCAGTAAATAAAGATACTATCAAGGGTGTAGCTGGGCATACTCACTGTACTGAGCTTTTCTAGACATCTCTCAGAAACTTTATAACAACGATACAGAATGTTAAGAGATATCTAAACTAGTGTTTATTGTACAAAGCTTTACAGGACATGCTTATGTTATATAAGAATGCACCAAGATAATGGTGTGCCCCTTCCTGAGTATATACGGGCAACACTGTCAAGGTTGAGTACATCTTTTTAAATGATGTGTGGATGGTGGGGGGAGCAGTATGAAGTATGGATGCAAAATATAAATTTATGGCTACATGTCTGGATGCCATACTCTTACATTTAAAAATGTCCATGGGTTTACTGTGACCAATAAAAACAGTTTGGAAGTGAATCATTGAATTAGCAGATGTGTATAAAGGGCAGAGCTTGAAAGAGTGTTAATCAGGTCACCTGGCAGACAAATGTAAGCAGTTCTTCTGAATTTTCAAACCCCTATCAACATCAGTGAATGAACAGAACGCAGTGGCAGGGCTAGCCACTTGATGTGTAAGATATGGCTCTAAGTGATTTGATCATGTTGACCGTCACCATACAGGCATGGGTATGTGCCAGTGATAAGTGGAGTGAGGACCTGGCCTACTCTGACTTACACCATGGACTCATCCTAACAGTGGGTGGGGTGTACGTGCCCCTGTTGGCCACTGTATGCTGTCCATAAACCCCAGTGGTGTGTGTCCAGTTGCCTAGCAAGATAGGAACTGGGAATTTGAGTTAGGCTGTTCAGTGGTATCTTGGAAGACTAGAATAGCAGATTATAAAATAAAGGTTTCGGATCTGAGAAGTGTCTTATTGAATTTTACAGATGTTCTACCATGCTCCATGGCAATGGCACATTCGCACAGTGCGAAAATAGGGTGTTCCACATTTTGACCATTTGTCACACATTGTTAGAGTCTGTGTTCCACATTGGCCTCTTAAGAGGCTGAGACCAGAGCTACTGATCATCTATGACATTGAATGACCATGTCCAGATATATGTATCATTCCCATACAAATGTAGCATAGAATCATAGAAGAGTCTGATATATGTACTTTACAATAAGTGCTGTACTGGAGTATATGTAAACTGTATAGTACAATGCATGATCTCTATACACGATGGATTAGCGATACAAGTTGAAAAGTACCATGTACCAGCAACATGTGAAAAATGACACAAAAAGCAATAGGTGTCCATCAAAGAATAAATACCCATTCTCTTATTGCATCAACAAATGCTTTAGTAGTATGCATGCCAGACATACATCCTCAGTCATGGTCACTGAAATACACATCAGCATCCCTATCTGCAGCATTCCTGTTAAAATATACTGAAATTTAACAGTAGCTGATATGATGCCTCATCTAGTGAACAAGTAATAAAGTTGCTTAAACTGCAAGATCCAAATATATATGAGCTTTACAGATACATAAGCAAATCTGGGCTACATACATACTAAGCCTGTAATCCCAAAGTGCCCACAATGGAAACATTAGAGGGCAGACACATGAAAAAGAATTGATCAAAGCTGTTCTTAATATATAAACATGTATATATTTTATTAACCATGCTGAATATTCTGGTTGACCTACAACTTTGGCTGTCCCCTGCACCAAACTCATACCAGCAAACACTATGGACACCTCAAACTCAGATAGAGACATGAAAAAGGCCTCTGTTTTAGTAGTTGTCTAGAAGATACCACCCCTACCTATGTAATTCCATGCTACAATAATGCATATGTAATTTTTTATTGCAACAAAAATAGAAAATGCAGTCTGAGTAATGCAACATTTTATGCCAAGACACCAATAAGATCCATCCTGATAGCACATGCGTAGCTAATAAAATGATTAAGTTGTAACCGCCAGTAGGCATCCTTTGATCCCAAAGGATCATGGGTTTGTGCCTGTATTGGACTGATTCGAGCATCATTTTCTGTGGCTATACAATGCAGTCTAGGAGTGGCAGCCCTTTCTACACTCTGGGCAGCAGTAGGCAGATGTTGGTTTGGTATCATGGGCATGAATCTTCCTGAACACTCTTTTATCCTCTGCTCTCCTTGCCAAGGCAGTTTCATGCATAGTAAGAGCTTTCTTCACTTCCTGTTTCCAGCCAAGCTTGTCTGAGTTGAGAGACTACCAGTTGCTCACGCTGATGGAGACAGCACAGAAGTCATGCTTGTGTATGTCCTGTAGTACAGTCTGGGTATCCCTTTTGGCCTGTTTCCAGACTCCAGCTTTACAAAAAGGAGGTATTTTGGTATTTGGCCATTCGTCGTGCATGAGGCATGACCCAACCAATACATACATCTCTGTTTCAAAAGGGTAAACGTGGAGATGGTGCCTGTCCTTGAAAACACTGTGCTGTTAGGGATCTTGTCCTGTCATGAGATATCAAGTATGCACTTAAGGCAGAGCATACGGAATACATTGAGCTGCTGCTCCTGTTTTGAGCACAGAGTCCATGTTTAACTGGCATACAGTAATGTGCTCAAAACAAAATCTGTGTAAACCTGCACCCTGGTGTGCATGGTGAGTTTATTATTAGCCCATTAAACCTGCACCCTGGTGTGCACAGTGAGCTTATTATTAGCCCATTAAACCTGCACCCTAGTGTGCACGGTGAGCTTATTATTAGCCCATTAAACCTGCACCCTAGTGTGCACGGTGAGCTTATTATTAGCCCATGCTCTCTTTGTCATCCTGGAAAACATTGTGGCAGTTTTTCAATGCACTTGTTGAGCTTGCTATCTAACCAATTAAACTGACTTTAGACAAATCTTGTATTTTAATGTTAGTGCACTATTTGGAGCATTACCACACTTGTGTAAAGATAAGACTAAATGTTAGACTTAAAGGATATAACAGACGCTAACCTGAAATCCTTCTTCACAAATCCATCTAATCCTTCATGATCAGAAACTAACCTGAAATTCTTCTCCATTAATCCAATACAAACATGCACCATTAATAACCTCCTCACAGCTGACCAATTACCTAATGAATTTCTTAGACTAGTCACAGATGTCATCTCCTAATCTATATCTCTCCTTATCAACCAGACTATTACAGAGCATTACATCTCCAAACTCAGGAAAGTCTCCTATATTATCCCTTTGCACAAAGGCAGCACCTCAACTGAGTTCTCAGATTACAGGCCAATTGCTATTCTCCCTCTCATAGCTAATATTCTTGAAAAATGCATACACACAACTACTTGACTAGCTCCTGAGCAACAACTTTCTATCCACATCCCAACATAGCCTTCGGCCAAAATATAACACCAGAACATCTCTGGTTAATTTCATCAATTCAGTTAACCAGCACAGAAACAATGGCCAACTTATCTCTTCTATGTTTCTTGATATGTCAAAGGCTTTCGACATAGTATCCCGCCGTAAACTTCTCAACAAACAAGCTTCCTTAAACCTTTCCCAAATAGCTCTCTTCTGGTTCACCAGTTAATTATCTGACCGCCAACGGGCAGTAAGGTGGCAAAATGAGCTCTCTATTCTTCTACCCGTCTATGTGGTTGTACCTCAAGGCTCAATTCTTGGTCCACTGCTCTTCAGCATTTTCACAAACTCTGCACTGCCATTCAACATGCAACCATAGTCCAATACTTAGATGACTCCTCCCTCATATGCTCAGCTCCATCCCTACCAGAACTCCTGCAAAAAAAACAATAATCCTTCCTAGACATCAAAAAATACTTTCAGAATTCCAAGTTATATTCAACTGAAATAAATCAAAGCTCATGCTCTTCACCAGCAGTAAAACACCTGATCACCTTCCTCCATTCACTATCTAGTCTTCCAGTAAAACTAAAATCAAACCTGTTCATCACACTAAGCTCTTTGGGGTCACAGTTGACAACAGTGTCAAATTTGACAAACACCTAGTGCTAGTTATTAAAAAGGTCCACATTAAGTTAAAGTTACTCTACAGAGACAAGCCCTACCTAACCGATACTACCAGGCATTCCATTTCCAAAACACACCTACTGTCTGCCCTCTTATACTCCTCACCAATATTCACCAATCTTAGAAAAACAAACTTAAACAAACTAGAGTCATGTTATAATAAAATTGCCAGATTTGCTACAAACCCCACAAATAAATCTCACCACTGCGGAGCACTACACCAACTGAAATGGATGGAACTACCTAATCTATTAACCTTTAACCAACTATCTCTATCTCATTCCACCCTTCACCAACCTGAAAACTGCCCAGCTCTCAAGGTCTTGGATCCCTCTACAACTACAGATCAATAAGATCCTCCAATAAATCCTATAATACTCATGGTGAATCGCTTTACTCCAGCAAAATATCAAACTCCTAGAATTCTATGCCTCAGAATATATTCAGTACTACTAACTCATCCAAATTCAAACTACTGCTAAGGGAGCACCTAACCAACACCTGGCTTTGCTCCTGCACTAAGCCAGGCTAAACATACCCCCTTCTTAATCTAATTACTATGCAATCCCTTTTAGCTCTGTATTCTAAATCTAGAAGCCTGTACCCAGCTTCCTTCTTCTCTGTCTACTCTCTCCTGCATGCCCTTTTTATTTCTTGATATGCCTATGTGAACACATACAATGTATGACTAGCCTACTATATTGTATAAATGTAATACTCTGAAGCTGCATTGACTACTCTCATTGTATGACTGTCTGCAAATGTCCACTAAGGACATGCTGCCTAATTGAGGTACAGTCACTCTCCTCTATAATTTGTACTATTTATGATACCTAACTGATTTTGATGATGCTATAGTTTTTAATGGTGTAAATATTATACTGTCTTATTTACCACTGTTATTCTCATTTGTAATGTACTTAAATAATGCATTGTCTATTTATACCATTATTATTATTATTATTATCATAATTGTATTCTTTTCAGTGGAGCTTTTCTTCCCAGGCCTCCGCTGAAAATGGGCCAATAGCTCAGCTGAACTTCCCTGGTAAACAAATGTAAAATAAAAAAATAAATAAATAAACATCTGAATATTGCAATAAAATAGCTATTGAAGTGAATATGATGAGATTAGCTACTTACAGTATTGCATTACAAGTCCTATTGCAATTAGCAAGGACTAATGACACAAATGCTAAAAAAGTGCTGAATTACCCAGTCTAAAAATAATTAATTGATTGTATAACTTATTTAAACCTACAACAGCCTTTGTACTGCAGAAAGTGAGGGAGATTACCAGGGATGGTACACTATGAAAAATAATGACAAAGAATCTTGTAATAATGAAACATATTAGAACTAATGCTGCACTGTTACGGTTTTGCCAAGTGTTTCCATTTCTGGGCTGTACTTAATTACAGACAAATACAGTAACCATACTTCTTGAGATAACCATAAAATATGTAGTAGGTGGATAGTAAAGACAATGTTCTTCAGATAACTGTAAAATATACAGTAAGTTGTTAGTAAACAGAACATAAATAACAGCTTCTAATGGAAGCTGTATGTAGCCTTACAGTCTGTTCCAGAATTTTATTTGTAACTGTACACATAAAAATACTGCTGGGTAGGATCAGAAAATGTGAAAATATTCTGAAAAGATGGCAAATGACCTTTACGATGTCTTTCAGGATTATATCCCTAGGCAGTACTACGTGTTGAGGACCATTATCCATTGTGGATAAATAGCAAATGGTGCTCCTGTAACATATGAAGCATTCCTTAGCAGGGTTTTAATTGAGCCTTAATGTCTTCACACTTCACAGGGCTTTGTAGCTGAGATGATACCAGTAACCATTTAAAATGTCAGGACCCGCTTCAGTGAGTCCCAAAATATGGAGACTGAATAGGGAAAAGAATGAACTTACATATGGGAAGACAACAATGGCCATTTCTCGGAATACTCCCTTTTCTATGAGTTATGGCTATTTCAGAGTTAGAATATCTAAGATCAGAGGTGAGGGTGGGTGATTTTCCCATACATTGATGCATGCAGGAGGGCTTGCACCTTACAAAAAGCAAGTTTAAAGATGAAGAGCAATGATCGATATTTGCTCTTCTGCATTTCTGACCCCTCCCCACCCGGTGTATCAGCACGCAACAATATAAATGCTACTGATATTTCAATTGGGAGATGAAGATACTTCTGCATTATTTATTTATTTTATTTATTTATTGACATTTGATTACCAGTAACATCTGACTTGCTAGATGCCCATTTTCAGCAGAGTCCTGGGGAGAAAAGCACCAAAGTATCGCAAACACATTTTAACAACAATAATTTTACAGTCTTCAAAAATATTTCAAAAACATCTACAGTTTAAAAAATTATACAAAAATAGACATAACATGTAAATATACTGGTTAAGAATAGATATGACATACGACAGTGATTTAATATTTAGAGAAATTTTAGCTAGTTTAGGGAAATTAAAGGTAAGTTAGTATTACACAAACAAGAATTACAAAATAAAGTGTGGGGGGGCAGGGTTATGCATAATCAGACAGTCGGGAAAAAAATTGATTGAACTAAGGAATTGAGTGAACAAGGGAGACTAAGGAGATATAATGCATGAACAGATACTTGTTCATATTTAGGGATATAGTTTATCCTAGGGCTGAACAAAAAAGAGAGATTTTTGGATAAATAAGCAAGCAAAGAAAAGTAGTATTGCTGGAAGTGATTTCATCCTCAAGTCTTGGTGAGTACCTTCATGAGGTGGACCCTGTTTTTTTCACAAAATCTCACCAAGATAACACTGATGTAAAGAAATTATGTATTGTCACTATTATGCAAAAAAGCCCAGAATTTCCAGACAGAAGGTATACAAAACGATTAAGAGACAAATTAGAGGAAAGAAAAATACTTCCAGAAGAAAAACTGTAAGAAGCTTCAAATGCAGATTTGTGTTCATTAATACAACAGATCCATGAAAAACACTATATAGATAAAGAAACATTGGGCTGTTTTGAAAAAGAAGTGACTGAGGAAGTGTGAATATATGAAGAACAAAATCTAAATAATTTTGAAAGGTATAAAAAAGAAATATGGACATGGGAAAGAAAGAGATATCTGATATGGTGCAATATTTATGGAATGAAGAAAGTAAAACTAATCAATACAATAAGAGCAGCACCAAATATATTTGAAGAGAAATACAGGCAAAGGCATCCAGACATGAAAAATGTTACAATACAAAAGATAAGAAAACAAAGAGGAAAAGCAGAAAAGATGATTAGTAATGGAAAAGTTAAAGAAATAGAAACTGAGGTTATGGATTATCTGCAAAGTGAAGGATTTAGTGCAGAAAATGTAACTCAGTTAACATCACAGCAGGATAGAGCAATGGACACAAAAATTAAGGAGAAACCAGTGCAGTGGGAAGCATCTGATCAGTTTCCATATGAAGATACTTTGGAGCCTTCCATAGCAAACCAGTACAAATATTCAGCTGGAGTTGGACAGCAAGGGAAGGAACGGAAAACTCTGGCAACTCTGATACAGTCAATGTTGTGGAGTGATACGCCAGTGAGTTACCATATGAAAGAGCAATGGATGACACAGGATGAAACTGAAGAGAACATGGCACAGGAAGATGCTCTGGAACTTTCTATAGAATGCCCGCAGGAAATAGACAACAAAGAATGTGCCCTCAATTTAGAATAATATAATCTAAGGGAAGAGTCTCTTGATTGAATAGAGATGGACAGACATGTTAAGATCAATGAAAGAAATAGATTACAGAAGGTCAATAAAACCCAAAATTTAGAAGTCTGATAAAACAAATGAACACAGTAATTAGGATTGTCCATAGAGATTCATGTGATATAACATAAGTAAACAGGATATATTACTGTAGAGCTAAACTAATAACAGATAAAATCTTACCACAATAACATAGGGTAGTAAGGGAAAGGAAGGGGAGAAATTGAATGCCATCATGGAAGTTGTGATGTCCCTCCTCTGGGCCAGTGATCAAGGAGCCTCAGTCCTTACCACTGACTCCAGTGGGGAACGTTCACTGTGTAAAAAAAATAGACACATACAGCATTTTCAGATGCAGTTCTCTGCACCAAGTACAATTTATTTATTTATTATTTATTTGCATTTGTTTACCAGGATGGTCTACTGGGCCATAATGAGCCCATTTTCAATGGAGACCTGGGGAGAATAGCTCCACAATGAAATATACAGTACATCAATACATATATGCAATACATAAATACACAATACATACAATAAAAATAGATTAACATAATGAGTATAAACAATGCAGGAGTTGCAGAAGACAATTGGATGAGCAAGTTAAAAAACTGAGCACATTATAATGTTTGCCCAATTAGATTAAAACGAGTTAGGATAAATATTTAGTATAATTAAGTTATACATGTTGGTTACTTACATATTCTGAATAATTGACCCTTGTGAAGTCATATGCCTGAATATAGGTGCACAAACATGATAGAATAGTACCAGTAGTACAGTTAAGTAGAGTAAATGAAGATAGAAGGAGTTATAACACAGTAGTAGTCAATTTCCCTTAAGAGCACACAGGGAATGCACATTCCAGTCCTGGGGCTAGGCTTTCTCTCCAGGTCCCAAGTAAGACTCCCCATGGACTACTACAGATCTAAGTCCTAAGCCGGGTATTCCAAACCAAGTCCTTCACCACCCTGAAATCAGTGCTATCAGTATCTCTGTTCAAAGTAGCTGTCACACACACTCTTTTGAGATTTGGATTTTCACACACACACACACACACACACACACACACACACACACACACACACACACACACACACACACACACACACACACACACACACACACACACACACACACACACACACATACACATGCACCTGGGAAAGGCTGGCACAATTTACCCAGTCTGACATTTCCACCCAGACTATAAGGTAGATTTACTGCCAACAAAACACCAGACGCCAGTTACTTTGTGACTGTTACCAGGGTACCCAATTCTACTTAGTAAAATTAATGCTTGTTAAATGGTAGTATATGACCAAGCAGCAAGACTATCAGGAAGGTGGAGCCACAGTGCCAGTAAATAAATGCCAGTACTCTTAAATGTTAAATATTTTCTAAAAGACCAATCACAATGAAAGGTTTAGATATATTTAATAATAAATAATAACAAAAACATGAAAATACTGAATATCTATGTACAATAAACACCAGAAATTCAATCACAGGAAATATAAAAAACAACACAGATGGAAAGACTTAGAAAGATACAGAAAAAAATACATTTAGCTAATCTCACTATATTTTTCGAACTGACTGAAGAATAACCATTGCCTAGTTACTTACTAAAGCAAGGTAAGATGGAGGTGAATGAGTGTCTTTTGTCAGGTCCAAAAACAGAGTGCACACCTCAAATCCCTCACTAGTATTCAAATACAATTTCAGTGCTGGCTACAGAATGACATCATATCAGGTCATCTGACTCTGTAGTTCCCACACTACCCCCTCACTATCTGGCGCTAATGTGTCACAATACACACATAGAACTTTAGCTAAGGTAAACAATTCCAACACTTCCACCCTTCCTGCATAAACTAACAAGCTATTCTCTGGCACCCCAGGGTAGCAAAGGCATTGTGTTTCTGGCTGCATTCATACCTGTGAGATATAATTTTTATGGCCTAAACCAAGTAATTTCATTTCAGGTTATTTTTCTTAAGGTTACGTGGGCTGAGTTTAACCCCTTCCCTCCCAGTATCCTCTGTTAAAATATATACATTTCATCAGTTACAACAATACAGTCTGTCATACATGTGTATTTGTTTTCTGTCCAGCAAGACACTGTTGATACATTTTCAACACAAGCAACTTTACAAATACATTTCTAACACAAACATCTGTATACATCAGTTTGATATTCAAATAACATAGAATTATTTACAAAACTCCAGCAAGCTACGCTGGCATATGTTACACCTGCACTTCCCTACTCCTGGCACTACCTCACATCATCACACCCCCCCTTTAAAAAGTTTTTTATTGGATTTTCAATTTGCAAATAATCACAACAATATTTACAGTCAGAGATTTGTGAACATAATATATGGAAAATGTTTAACTAAACCTCACACACAAAAGAAAAAACTATTTACAGGAGTGTCCATTAATCATCAAGTCATTAATGTTATTATGCATTAAATTAAATGTAAAATGCAGTTATTATTGCTTGTCAAGCAGATCTCTAAGTTTTGTCCATGCATTGTAGCAAGAGGCAATTCTGGTTGTTCTTGACTTAATTGTAATGATTTCAAGGTGACAGACTTCAGCTGCAATATTTATAAATTCTTTGAAGGCAGATGTAGGTTTGTTCATCCAATTCTGGGTTATATTCTTTCTTGCTATAGATAGTATAGACCACAAAATGCGATATTTCATTTTTTAGCACATATACAAATATGAGTGTTAAAAAGGATTAGTGATTTAGATAAAACAAATTCATCTCCAAAAAATCCTGTAAAAAGAAATGAATGTTATTTCAATAAGGTTGCCAACACGCTTTAAGTTCTTGTTTACATTGCCAACAAAATTGTTTCTCATGAACAGTAATTCAATTTTATGTGGTGTGAAAAAAGATCTATGCAAAAATGTTCAAGTAAAGAGATTCCATGAGATGAAGTTGCATGTTTAGAATTTATTACAATTATTTTTTTATCTTCTTCACTCAGAAGTCTATTATTAATTTGGGTAAAATAGTTCCAATAATTGTCATTGCAAGTGTTTGTTTCACTCCTCATGACTCTATATAATTTAGATAAGAGACCTTGTCCCAATGTGTTTTTTTTGCATTAAAAATATTAGATATTCAATTAGTTTTGAGACGTGATCTCTTACCCTTGGTTGCATTAATTTAATTTCCCCTTCTACATGTTGTCTGCAAGATGACTGCAGGATTGTACATCTAGTCACATGTCTTTAACTAAATTATATTTGTTCTTAATATAATCAACAGAATGTAGCATTTCTTCTTTCATTAATTGAAACCAATATAGCAGATTGTTTCTCTTTAAATGTGATCATTGTTTCTAATTTTGAGTTGGAGATGTTATTTTGTGTAATATAAGGAAGATCCATGCTTAATATGCCAGATGTATATATATATATATATATATATATATATAAAGTTTTAAAAGTGTTTAATATAGTATAAATGAAATAGGAGTCACTTGTTTAGTGACTTTTCCTATAAGATAATCCTTTAATAACCAACATAGGCTGTTATTTAGTGTGAGATAATTATTAAAATATCTATTATGTTTAGACTTTATAAAAAAAATTTCCTAAAAACTCTTTCTACCTAGCTGTGTAAGTGTTATTAATCCAAAGATATATTGTTTTTATAATTGATGATAATGAATATAATTCTAGATTTGGTAGCCCTATCCCTCATGCTGCCCAGTCTCTCATATGAAGGTTTAAAGCAATTCTTGGTTTATTGGAATACCAGACAAATCTCAAAATTAAAGTGTTAAATTCTTTAATACAACTTTTTGTGGGGGTAATGTGAGTGATTGTATGATATATAAGATTTTTGGTAAAATAATCATTTTGATCATAAATAACCTATCTTCCATTGTGAAGAAAATTTTATTCCATTTCTCTATTACATTCTTTATATTGTTTATATTGTTACTATAATTTTAATTTATTATATCTTTAATGTCATCTGTTAAAATTATTCCTAAATACAATTGGTAAAATTAATACTGATCAAATGGTAGTGTTTGAAAAAGCAGCAAGACTATTAAGAATGTGGAGCCACAGTGGCACTAAATAAATGCCAGTACTCTCTAAGTTTAAATATGTTCTAAAAGACCAGCCACATGAAAGGTTTAGATATATTTAATAATAAATAATAAAAACATGAAAATACTAAATATCTATTTGCAATAAACACAAGAGTTTCAATCACAGGAAGTATAAAAAACAACACTGATGAAAGACTCAGACAGATATAGAAAAAAACTGTATTTAACTAATCTCACCATACTTTTCTAACTGACTGAAAAATTACCGTTCCCTAGTTACTTGCTAAAGTAAGGCAAGAGGAAGGTGGATGAGTATCTTTTGCCAGGTCCAAAAACAGAGTGCACACCTCACATCTCCCACTAGTATTCAAATACAACTTCAGTGCTGGCTACAGAATGACATCATATCAGGTCATCTGACTCTGTAGTTCCCACACTACCCCCTAGCTAGAAACTGAGCCAGGATCTGGCACTGATATGTCACAATACACACATAGAACTTTAGCTAAGGTTTATTACAGCATCTGGAAACTGTAAAACAATTCCAAAATTTCCATCCTTCCTGCAGAAACTAACAACCTATTCTCTGGCACCACAGGGTAGCACAGGCATTGCATCTCTGGCTACATTCATACCTGTAAGATAAAACCTTTATGACCTAAACCAAGTCATTTAATTTCAGGCTATTTTTCTTAAGGTGAGCTGGGCTGAGATTTAACCCCTTCCCTTCCAGTATCCTCTGTTAAAATATATGCATTTCATCAGTTACAACAATATAGCCTGTCATACATGTATTTTCTATTCTATCCAGCTGGATCCACTGTTGATACATTTTCAATACAAGCAACTTTACGAATACAATTTTAACACAAGGATCTGTACAAATCAGTTTGATATTCAAATGACATATAATTCTTTACAAAACTCCAGCTAGCTATGCTGACATATGTTGCACATGTCATGCACTGCTCTCCTCCCTCTGGCACAGCTGGTACTACATCACATCATTACAGAAGTATCGACTAGAGAAGACTATAAAGCAATTATGACAAGAAGTGTCAGTATTAGAAGAGTTTAGAAAAGGAAATAGATCAACAAAAATACTCAGAAAGATGTGATAAAGGCAACATGCAGTATTACAACAGATCAGAATCTATAGTGCAATATCGCAAATAATAAACAAAAATATCAGCATAAGCAGAAAACTTGTGGGGGGATTTAATAAAGCTTGCATGGACTTATTTTCCATGCACACAAAGTAGCTCACTGCTTACATGAAAGTAAGCAGGTTTGCGATCCAGAAAGCAGAGCTGAGTGGTGTACATGAGCGCACCAACACGGAAGTGTCTGTAGCATGCAAATCACCTCATAAGCAGGTGAATTGCATGTAAATGAGGGTGGTAGAGTGATCTAGCAAACAGATAAGCAGTCCTACAGACCTGTGTTGGTGTGCGAAATGTACACAGAAATATTCTGTGTACAGGATATTAAACAGAGAACAGGGGGTGTAAATGTGCAGTAAGAAGGACAGGAATAAATATGTGCAAAACTATCTACTGTGTGTCCAAAACCCAATGGAATATAATTTAAAATTTCCTTTTTTTAATAATCAGATTATGCTTGCATGGTGCACTGCAGTGCACAAACATGCTGTTAAGAAAAAAAAAATGTAAAAAGTGTAAAAACAAAAATTAGTAGCATGTGGCAGTAATGCATTATAGGACCCTGCAAGGAGTATTACAATGGTAGACTATTGTGGTTGCTAATGATAAAGGGCCTGGAGCCATGTAGTTCCCAACTTGTGTGCACGGATCTTTATGCAAATAAGCTGGGATTACTGAATAGCAAAAATGGGTATCCATGTCCACAGATCCCATCCGTGTAGGCAAAGAACCATGCAGGTGTCCACATAAGAGATATCTGACATCAAGACGGTGTGTGTCTGCATCCTTTTAAGTTCATTGGAGCATAGCTGTGCCTGTTTGCTCAGTGCTCAGCTCTGCTGAGAAGGGGGGTGTGTACAGTGTCTGCTAAGCTTTGTTTACCTTTAGGGAGTGTGTTTCAGTGGGTCTGAGCATGTTTGCACAGCATGCAACTGTGCTGAGCATGACTTTTCATGGGGGCATGTACAATGACTGCTGAGCATTGTTTACTTTCACGGCACGTGTTTGTGTGGCGCGCCACAGTGCTGAGTGAGAAAGGCTGTAAAAAGAAAAAAATTGGCTGAGAAAGGCAATGATATCTTAATTAATGCTGACCCCTGTTGCACTTGAACTAGGGCCATTAACAGTTCTTAATGATGTATTTGGCAGGTGGAATGCATCATATGTAGCCAATCACAAAGGCTGCACCTACTACATATGTATGTGCTAAATGCTGAGGTCAATGCTGCTGACCATAGGTCTAGGCTGAGAAGGAGAAGAGTGTTCAGGCCAAAGGTAACCTTCCAGAGGATACATGGGGTGGAAATTGTAGAGCACTACTGGGTAGACAGGGACATTCTACAAGAACTCACTGAGCTCTCCCGACCTCAATTAAGACCCAGAGCCAATAGAGGGGAACCCATCCCAGTGGAATCTAAGGTATGTGTAGCTCTTAGGATACTAGATACTTGTACATTCCAAAGACCAACTGGGGACATGATGGGGGTCTCACAGGCATCAGTATCCAGGATACTCCACCAGTTCCTGGATGCCATGTTACCACATGCTAGTGAGCACATTTATTTTTCCAACACCCCTAAGGTGAGGGCTATTAGTATGCAACACTTCTACCATGTAGCACACTACCCTGAGGTACTGGGTGCCATAGATTGCACTCATGTACACATCAAGGTACCACCCAGTGAGGAGGCTAGAATCTATATCAATTGCAAGGGGTACCACTCCATCAACTACCAGGTTGCATGCAATCCACAGGGTATAATCATTAATGTGTGTGCTGACCGCCCTGGCAATTATCACAACTCCCATATATGACACGCATCACAGCTGTACCAGATGTTTGCTAGGGGGACATCCCACATGACCATTTACTGGGGGATGCTGGCTATGCACTGGAACCATGGATGATGACACCCATCAGAAATGCACACACACCCACAGAAGAATGTCATGCACATGCACAAACTAGGAACAACATACAGCATGTGTTTTGGATGTTGAAGTCATGGTTCTGGTGTCTTGATATATCTGGTGGAGCCCTGCAGTACTCTCCAGCCACATGGGCACACATGTTCACAGTATGTGCCATGCTAAATAATATGATCCTGCAGAAACAGTTGATCACCACTTGTAATGGGTACTAGAATATAGTAGCATATGTATGGAACTGCTACATGTATGCAAGGGAATATAGTGGGCTACTGGGCTACTTGTAGAGCTCTAACAGCCACTTGAGGCAACAGGAACTTTGTCCAATAGTATGTGCCCCATAATATTCACTAGGCTACATGGCTGGAAACCCCATTACATTATTCAAGAGAGATGCCAAACACTGAGGTCACAGAACAGTTGCATGACTGTGTATGCCAGCAGAGCATGGGCTGGTCGTCCCCCACCCCCAACTCATCAGTATACCCATACAACTGTTGTAGCAGTATATCTGCAATGATATTTCAGCAGACCACCCAATTACAGGGCTGTGACATAGAATCTGGACAGACGTTCTATATCTCACGTAACACAAGGGTGACAATGTATGTCTGTATGTTGTTGACTGTGTGATGAATGACGCATCGCTGTCTGGCAGCCTGTTTGGTTCAGTAGGCTAGGGACATTATCATGGGTGATGGTGTTGATGGTTTGAATCTGGCAGTAGCCACATCTTTTCCATTTGAGGTAGTCATATGGTGGTATTCCCAAAGACTGTCATAACCACCTCAATCTGTTACTGCAAGAAAGCTCGACAAAGCCAGAGGGACAAAGGGCCAAACCTACAAACAGACATTATACATGCTCTGACTAACCAAAAGGTGGCTAGTATAACAGCAGGATGCAACAGGTCAGATTAGCTGCAGGATGTAAAGGCCATAACTTAAATGTGTCAGTAGTTACAACAATTCAGTGACTGTATTTTATAGTATATTATCAGAAAACCAGAAATATATGAGGAACAGAGCAGACATATGGGGCAAAATGCTTGGCATTGTACAAAAACATGTACAGGGAAAGGTATGAAGACTTTCACTCTGTGTGTAGTGCTACATCATGTACCCCAGTCGCATCATACCTCTAAACCTCTTAGAGCAAGAAATCTGGCCAAAGCCATGAATAAAAGTGGGACAAAGGCCCAGAAATAGTGACAAGTTTTAAATATTGCTCTTACAAACATAGAAAGTTGATAGAATAACAGGTCATGCATTAGCATGACTCTCCTGATGTGTATGGAGTCTGAAACTCAAATGTCTGTCATTATTTATTAACATCAAGCTTCACTGATTTTCCACTAATTTGCCAGATAACCGCAATGTTATGTAAAATGGACCAAAAATATGAGGCAAAAATCTGGACATTCTGTGAAGCTCTGTATAGTTGAGAGGTATGAGTCACATATTATGGATGGCGCAGTGGTGCAGCACTAGCATTGTCACCTCACAGCAAGGGGTTTTCCAGTTTGATTCTCAGCTGGGGTCTCTTCTGTGTGGAGTCTGCATGTCCTCCCTGCATTTGTGTAGATTTCCTCCAGAAGCACTCGTTTCTTCCCATGTTACAAATATATGTGTCTGGAGCATTTTTCCCTGGGCCTCTGCTGAAAATTGGCTTTGTTCCAAGTCAGACATTCACGGTTAACAAATGTTAAGGTCAACAAACAGTCGGGGAATGCCTTGGACAATATCAGGGAAGCACTGTACTGTGGTAACAGGTGCAGCAGACAATGGCCTGTATCACACATAATCCTGGACTAGAGAACAGGTAGCTCTGGTCTGTAGTCACCTTGCACTTTGCTAATTTGAGCCCAAGTCTGTTGCCTTTTCCACCCAAAGACCTGCTGTGTGGAAATATGTCTGTACATACATACTGCTATGTAGAGATATCTATCTCTCCTTATCCCCTTCATGCTTGAGTACTATAGCTATCAGTGTGTGACACACACACACATACACACACACACACACATATATATATATATATATATATATATATATATATATATATATATATATATATATATGATAACAACATACACAAACATATATATATATATATATATATATATATATATATATATATATATATATATATATATATATATATATATTTATTTATTTACATTTGTTGACCGGGAGTGTCTGTCTGGATGTAGGTCCATTTTCAGCGGAGGCCCAGGGAGAAAAGCTCCACAGTTAAAATATACAGACAGTAGTTACATTGGATTTACATAGTGATTAACTATTTGATTAACATAGCAATTAATTACAAACATAGTTACAGATGAAGAACATAGTACATCAGTAGACAACTAGAATCTTTATCTGCGAAGTACATAACAGACATTAACAATTGTTACAATAAGAAGTTCCTGCTGTATAATAAGTAGTAGGATTATGAGCATCCGAGCTTGCTATAATCAAGGTAGTTAGTGGGGTGGAAAGAAAGTAGTGGTTGGATGGGGTGGGTGATATTAGAGTGGGAGTTGCAAGGGCATAGCCAGCATGTTTTTAGGTGCGTGTTTAGTAAAGTTTTGAAGTGGGTGCATGATGGTACGGAGGTAATTGTGGGTGGGAAGGAGTTTCATAATTTGGCTATGGCACAAGAGAATAGTGCTTCACCAGCAGTTATTGGCTTTGGTGATCTGCAAGTGATTTTTGTTGCTGGATCTTAGTTCTTAGTGGTCTGGTGGTGCGATAGGGTTGAAGCAGATTCTGGAGGGATGGGACATTTAGTGGATGATTTACTAGTTTGTGGACGATGAGAGTTGATACCATTGAAGGAGGTGAGGGAGTTCAAGCCAGCCCAGTTCAGCAAGTGAGAGACAGTGGTGACTACGGTAGGATGCTCCAGTGGCGAATTTGAGGATTTTGTTGTAGCAGGTCTCTAGCTTGTTTAGATTGCATTGCCTTAAGTTGGTATAAATTGGAGAGGCATAAAGTAGGGTGGAGATAAGGTGGGCATTTGCTACTGAAATCTTTGCTGCTTTGGTGAGAAGTTGCTTATTTCTGTATAATGCTCCTAGTTTTTTGTGGACTTTTTTATGGTCATGGATATGTGAATGTCAAATTTTAGTTTATTATCTATTTCCACTCCTAGCAATTTAGTGTGTTCTGTTGGGTGTATAGTGGTGTTGTCTTTTGCTGTGATGTTAAAGTGAGAGTTGTTTTGAGTATGTTTGGTGGGTTGGAAGATGAGTAGTTTAGTTTTGTTTGGGTTGAGTATTAATTGTATACATATATATATATATATATATATATATATATATATATATATATATATATATATATATATATATATATATATATAGGTATATACAGTGCAGTGATACATAGACTCTCCATATGTCTACATAACACATTTACATAACGTACACACAACAACAACGGTTAAGGAGGCATCCCTGTTATACACATTTATATAGATCTGTGTGGGAATGTACAAATGTCCCACATGCCCTGGAATGCTAGGGTTATCTGCACTTACACATCACAACATTTGTCCAATGGAACCAGACCAAGGCCACAATATTACATAATCCACTCAACCACAGACCGCTGTGCCTGTGGAATGTCACCCTGTAGACAGACACAGGTGAGCAGGTGGTGTAATGTGTAATGGTTGCAATGCATGCCTTGGACAGGCCATATTGTCCCTGGCCACGTCTGCCTATCAAACTACAAACAGCCACATATGGCCATACTGGTAACTGTACACACATATCAGGGATATTACCACGTATCCCACTCTTAAGATACTAGATACAATAACAGTACCACGCAGTATCACTCCACAGGCCACACATGCTGTCTAACACAAGGCCACTTTGCATATGTCACAAGTACTGTGCCTCCATCCACATATACAACAGACATAACTTGTGGCACATACATTTGCCTGAATAAAACCATTGCAGTGTCACAAGATAACTGCAATAGTGTTTTTAATATCTTATGTAACTAAAAGTAAGTGATTATGTGCTTTATATTGTAGTACGTAATCTTCAATGTCTTGAATAATACCTTGGGGGTGTTTTTAAAGGTACAGTCCCACTTCTACTGCTCCCACCCTGAAAGGCGCACTACACTAGAAGAACCCTGAGAAATTAAAAAAGGAAAATTCACTGCTTGTCCCTCCTTACCAAAAGAATGGCAAGGTTACTATCTATAACTTACTGTGGTTATCACTTTTATAGCTTACTGAACTGGGTCTAAAGCACTGCCAGCCAGTCCCTAAAGTCCCATAAATCTACCACTTCCCCTTAAATTGGCTTGCTAACAGAATATTCCACTAAAGAAGACAAAAGTGGCTAAAACAGGTATTCTGAAATCCCCCAATACTGAATTTTGAACTAAGCAGCAAAATGCCAAAGAAATACAATACTTTACATCCCATAAAGTTCTTACCTTGTATGCAAAGGTGTGGGCCGGCTAAATGACTGCATAGGTATGCAATCTACTGTTGATAGGCTTGTTTTTGGATAAGCATTTGAAACTACTTAGTACCAAATTTATCATTGTCTACATGTGCTAAAGAAACAAGTTTATCGTTGTCTACATGTGCTAAACAAATGTTGTATTAATGGCCGCATTTGAAGGCATATCTCACTGGTAAACTACTAGATTATATAGATGCATGAAAAGCTGACTGTGTAAGTTTCTATAAGGCTAATGGTTGGAGTTAGTGTGTAAAAGTTCTAACTTTTATATCCTTCACTAGGTACAGTCCCACTTCTACTGCTCCCACCCTGAAAGGCGAACTATGCTAGAAGAACCCTAACAAATTAAAAAAGGAAAATTCACTGCTTGTCCCTCCTTACCAAAAGAACGGCAAGGTTACTATCACTTATATAGTTTACCGAACTGGGTCTAAAGCACTGCCAGCCAGTCCCTAAAGTCCCATAAATCTACCACTTCCCCTTAAATTGGCTAACTAACAGAATATTCCACTAAAGAAGAAACTAGTGGCTAAAACAAGTATTCTGAAATCCCCCAATA
This sequence comes from Protopterus annectens, assembly GCF_019279795.1. Lineage (NCBI taxonomy): Eukaryota > Metazoa > Chordata > Ceratodontiformes > Protopteridae > Protopterus > Protopterus annectens. The sequence continues at coordinate 411,126,342 of NC_056726.1, read as the reverse complement.
CTGAATTTTTAACTAAGCAGCAAAACGCTAAAGAAATACAATACTTTACATCCCCTAAAGTTCTTACCTTGTATGCATGCAAAGGCTCTAGCAATCTTTTGGGCTGGCTAAGCCTGCTCCACTCACCCTCACTATGCTCAGGCTCGCTCTGCACCCCACCCTGCCCCCAATTCTCACCCGCCCCTGTACTGCTAAATTTATACCTGTATGGTCACACCCCTTTTCTTCACATCCAACCACCATCTCACACATCATCAAGGGTCACTCCTCGTCCTAAACCCAGTCTTCTCCTTATCTTCTTATAATACCCTGCTCAGAATATAACCCTTTAAAATGTATCAACTACCTACAAAATTATCCCTAACAAAACCACTATTATTTTGTCTGCTACCTGTAATGCTCACTCTATATCTTCATAACAATTATGAAAATCAGTACTATCTTGGATTCCACTATCCAAAGTGCCAAACCACTACACCAAAATGCTCATATCTAGTACCTCATTTAACCATCCCCCTCTTATCCGACTCCTCTTCTCCTATAACCTGCCACCCTATTAGATTCAAAAATTTCAACTCCAAAACCAAACACTATCAGAAACTAATAAATAAACTTCTAAAGCTCTTAGTCAGTCTACACTACAACCCATTAATTGATGGAGACATCCACCCATATCCTCGCCCAACCACTGCTGTGGACATTGGCTCCCATGCTTCCAACCCCAATAGCACTCTACCTCTAAGCAGGCCCCCCTAATTCACTCCTAGCTTTTCACCTAAATATCAGAAGTATAAACAATAAATTCCACAATCTACATGCCCTCTTAGATGTCCATTCCCCAGATATACTCTATCTCACAGAAACCTGGCTAAAGGCTACAATTAAAGACAATGAGGTCCTACCACCAGGGTACAACATAATTAGAACAGACCACTGTACCAGAAAGGGAGGTGAGGTAGCTGTAATTTACAAAAATACACTAAAAGTTACTAGAGAGCCCCTACTACCACCCAGTTTTGATAAAGCTGAAATTCTTACTGCCAAACTACAAATTAACAATAACAAATATATAAATAGTGCCTGTATTTATATTCCCCACAGGCAATAACACTAACATCCTAGAAAACATATTCTACTGGTTAACCAGCACCTACCCACAGGAAACCATTGTGCTTGGAGACTTCAATATAGACTGGAACTCATACTCCATAGAATCCCCTTCCACCCATATAAATCTATACGGGTTTACACAAATAATATCCCCTCCCGCTAGGATCAGTAAACCCAATAAAAAAAGCATCCTAGACTGGATACTTATCAATAGTCATCCCCATATGTATAAAGGTGGGACCCTCTCTGATGACCTCAGTGATCACTCTCTAACCTATATCATCAGACATAAAACTGATGATCCTCACTGGCCTATGCACAAAGCAATTAGAAATAATAAGAACTTAAATCCGCCAACTTCCAAAATGAACTAAAAGAATGTAACTGGTCAATCCTAAAATGGCTGCCACTTGATGAAGCTGTGGTATTCTTTAATACTAAATTTCTTGCCATTCTTGATTCACAGGCCCCACACGTACCATTGGAACTAAAACAAAAGCTGCACCATGGCTTACAAATGATACCAAATCAAAGATCAAACTTAGAAATAAAATATGGGCCATCTGGTGTGACACCAAAGCCCCTCTAGACCCAATTGAGATATTGTCAGCTTCGTAATGACACAAAAAAATCCATTCTGCTAGACAAAAAAACTACTATTATAATCTTCAACAAAGACACCAAAATAAACCACAAAAGTTCTGGGCAGGTATAAATAAACTTCTTCATCCAGGACAATCCACCACTCCAACCCCTTCCAGTTCTACCCATAAATCACCAGAGGATACTGCCAACACCTTTAACAGTTTTTTCACTGAGACTATCTAGACCCTTTCTAGCCAGCTAACTCCCACAGGCATTAATTCTATCATAACCTCACCCACTACCCATCTCCCCTTAAGTGTTCAACCAGTCTCTACCTCACTTATCCAATCCCTGCTTAAAAAACTAAAACCGACCACCCTATCTGCAGATCTCCTTCCTGCTGAGTACCTACAAAAAGCCGCAGATGTCATAGCTTATCCGGTCTCAATCTTGATCAATAGAACCATAACTGAAGCCTCCAACTCCTCCATCTGGAAAATTCCCCTTGTCACACCACTTCACAAAGGTAGCAGTTCCACAGAACTATCAAATTATAGACCTATTGCCATACTTTCACCACTGGCCAAAATAATGGAGAAATGTATCCATAAGCAACTCTTGCACTATCTCATACAAAACAATCTGCTGGCTAACTCTCAACATGGCTTTAGGCCATACCATAGTACCTCCTCTCTTTCTCCAATGTCATAAATCATAAACGTAATAACAACAAACTATCCTCAGCCCTCTTCCTTGACCTATCCAAAGCCTTTGATATGGTCAACCACTAACTATTCACTGCCACTCTGAAATCCATTTCCTTGAATAACCATGCTATTCAATGGTTTCAATCCTATCTGAATGACAGACAAGAGGTGGTTCTATGGCAGGGAAAATTATCTACTCTACTACCTTTCACCCTTGGAGTTCCCCAAGGCTCTATTTTAGGACCTCTTTTCTTTTCAATCTTTATTAATGACCTTTACTCTGCCATTCAAGATGCTAGATGCATCTAATACGCAGATGATTCCACGTTGATCTGTTCAGCCTCCAACCCATCTGACTTGCTTACACTATCCCAGAAAACATTTAACACAGTTGAGAACTGGCTTTCATGCTGCTATTTGCTCTTGAACCCTAAAAAAAACAAACTGCTACTTTTCTCCCCCACTCACAGGTCTACACCACTTTAGTTTATGATAACCTCTAATAATGGAACTGTTATTTCTCCAGATGACCATACTCAACGCTTAGCGGTTACAGTTGATAATAACCTTAAATTTGATGTGCATATCAATCAAACCATTAAAATCATGAATAAAAAACTGGGCTCCCTATATAAAAATAAACTTTTCCTTACCCCGCTAGCTAGGACTGCTATTGCCTACACTCATCTTTTTTCCACCCTTTTCTATGCCTCCTCCATATTCACTAACTTGAACAAATCTGAACTCTGCAAACTCTCAAGCTGTTATAATCACGTTGCTAGATTTGCCACTGGCTCTACTTACAGAGCTCACCACTGTCAAAACCTTAAACCTCTAGGATCACTAGAATTGCCTAGCTTACTTCAGTACAATCAACATATAGTAGCCCACAAAATTCTCAACCAACCAGATAATACCCCTGCACTTAAAAACATTATTTATCCCCACAGGAACACAAGGCTACTTCAATCTTGTAACAAACTGTTAATTCAAACACTCAAAACTAACAACTCAGCTGGTGACTCCTCGTTTTCTAACTCTGTTGGAAACATTTGGAATTCACTTCCAGCTGACCTAACTCTAGAACCATCATTAAACCAATTCAAGAAAAATCTCAAACAGTATTTCATGACACACTGGCTATGCCCCTGTCAAAATCCAGACTAACTCCTACTGTACTATAGTACATGAAATAGTATTGTAAGGAATACCTAGCTCATTCTATCTGATTGTCTGTAACCTTATAAGTTTGAGCTATAACAGACTATAATTGTTTTAATGTTCATGTTCAATTTCAATGTAATGTTTAATGTTTGAGCTTTCCTCCCCGGGCCTCCACTGAAAATGGACATGTATCCAGTTGGACTATCCCAGTCAACAAATGTAAAATAAATAAAAATAAATAAATAAGTACTGTCAGCTGCAGTATGTAATAGTAGATGGGTAGGGTAGGGTTCTAATCTCACATAATACAACTTGTGTGTGTTTATAAATATATCCCCTTACAGCACTACAGACATGCCCATACAGGTTATCTTTGTGCAACGGTATGCATCTTATGGCCCTGTAACTGGCTGCTGGCCTCTAAAGTGCCCTCCATTGCAAGGCTTGCTGATGCCACCCACCTTAAGACCACTGGCTGACAGTCAAATATCAGATAAACTCAGTGGTGAATGTGATAAGTACTACGAAATGTAGTGTGTAATAATAGATAGGTAGGGATTCTAATCTCACATCATCCAACATGTGTGTGTGTGTGTGTGTGTGTGTGTGTGTGTGTGTGTGTGTGTGTGTGTGTGTGTGTGTGTGTGTGTGTAAATATATCCCCTTGTGGCACTACAGGCATGGCCATCTGGCCTATCTCTGTGCAATGGTTATACATTTTAAGGCCCTGTGACTAGCTGCTGGCCTCTACATTGGCCTCCTTTACAAGGCCTGCTGATGTCATTCATCTTAAGGGTGTTGGCTAACAGTTTAATATCAGATAAACTCTGTGGTGCATGGGATAAGTACTGCAAGTTGTAGTATGTAATAGTAGATAGGTAGGGGTTCTAATCTGACATCATCCAACAGTGTGTGTGTGTGTGTGTGTGTGTGTGTGTGTGTGTGTGTGTGTGTGTGTGTGTGTGTGTGTGTGTGTGTGTGTGAATATATCCCCTTACAACACTATGGACATGTTCATATGGGCTATGTCTTTGCAGTGGTTATGCATTTTATGGGCATGTGCCTAGTTGCTGGCCTCTAAATTGCCCTCCTCCACATAACCATAACTAATGCCCACCACCATCTAGATTTGTGCATTCAGAAAACCAAGGTGGCACATAGCGAGGGTAGCAGACCTTGTCACAAAGTATGAATGCATTAATGCACTCACTGCCCCCATTGTCACTGATATACTGCTGTACACATATGCACCTAGGGAGCCATGCATGTATACTGCCTTACCTTGCTGACATCATATTTCTGCTGTGCCACCATGCCCTTCAGTGTTGGTGTATTGCTGCCATGTGTCCATACCTCTCATCCTGGAAACATCAAAAATCTGGACAAAGGCCCATGAAAATAGGAACAAATCTGTACACTAATTAACATAACATTTGCATACAAAATTATGTAACCCTGCCCACTCCAATGGAATTGTGGGATACCAACTTTCAAACACAAACTGAAGAACAGACAGCCAAAATATGGCAATTTCGCATTACTTGGTTTTTTCGCCCCATTTACCATAAACACTAATGTGTATACTGCTTTACTTCTATGAGGATTATTTGGATTTCATTTAGAACTTTTATTTTACATCTTATAGCACAAACACTAATAGCATCTGCTAAACAAAGCAATACAGTCTCACAATGAAAATAGACTTAGCATTAAAACTTCTCTGCCCTTGAAACTCACATTCATTGAAACAGCATTGAAACCTACATTCAAAGAAAATGCAACTGGCCAGTGATGGATAAAGATTACCTTTGGGCTGTTTTCAAATCATAGGCCCTTTGCACACAAAACACACGTGTTCTTTGAAACACCTTCCTGATAGTATTAAATTATATTCTTTGTATGATACAGCATACTTGTTATAGCGCATTTTAAATTTATTGTTTTGAACATTTTTCTAGTAAGGAATGAAACAAAATGCATCAACCAATAATGACAAAACTGCCAAATTCAGAACATTTCTATCATAAAAGTCTACTCAAACGTCTACAATCTACCAATATCACTAAATATGCACAATCTCTGCAAAAGTAAACATCATCTAAATAATTCTGCATTAAAGAGATCTGTAACTAATTAAGAGGCTATTGCTATTGAACAACATTATATTTCATTGTTCATCTACAAATAAAGTGCCTGTTGCCCTTAAGGAATAAATTGCCTATGTTGCATTAAAAATGATTAGTAATATTGCAATAGGGAATAGATGGTAAACTGATAACAGGTTCATAGTTACTAGTTATTGCTGCCAAAGAGGACATTCTCAGGACTGCAGCATCCACCCCCTTTAAAAGTAGAATACAGTACAGTGTCAGCAAAGCATCTACATACTGTAGGAGTAGAACCCATAGCTTCCTGCATCAAAAGCCAGCATTCAACCTGTTATGCTATTAACAATGCAAGCCAACTTAGCATAAGCAGCACTAAACTTCTCTTCCCCTGGCTCCTTGTAAAATCCACTCGACACTCAACCGTAGTATCTCTCAACTTTCCAGCACAAGAAATCTGGAAAAAGCCAACATTTATTGGGTGTGGACAAAAGCCCCAAAACAGGAACACATTTTAAACATTTCTTGTATAATCTTGGAAAGTTCCTAGAATAAAATGTGCTAGCACCATGCATTTCACTGTCAGGTCTTGAACCCAGGACCTTCTGACTACACCAAATAAGCTGTTTTCTGAACGCCAGGAAGACTAAAACTTAAATGGCTATCATTTAGTGAATTCAGTTTTCACCATAGCTCTCAACCTCTTAGCACAAAACACCTGGAGGAAGCCAATAATGGGGGAATACAGACCCAAAATAGGGACACATTTCAAATATTGATCTTATAAACTTGGAAAATTGCTAGAATAAAAGGTTTGTGTTACCATGTATTTTCTGAAGAATATGAAGTCTGAAATTCAAATGCCTGTCATTACTAAGTGAAGTCAATCCTCCTGAAAACCACAGATTTTATGAGAAGCAGAACAAAAATATGAGGCAAAAACCTGGACAGTTTTCACAAGTGGTGGTGGTGGGTAGGGAATTCCAACTCTTGTTACCTATTGCAAAGGTACAGTTTACACACACACACACACACACACACACACACACACACACACACACACACACACACACACAAAGTAACAGCAGCAAACCAGCCTGAATGGACTTCAATAATAATAGCAGCAAACCAGCCTGAACGGACTTCAATAATAATAGCAGCAAACCAGCCTGAATGGACTTCAATAGTAATAGCAGCAAACCAGCTGGAACGGACTTAAATAATAATAGCAGCAAACTAGCCTGAACGGACTTTCAATAATAGCAGCAAACCAGTCTGAACGGAATACAATAATAACAGCAGCAAACCAGCCTGAATTGTCTTCAATAGTAATAGCAGGAAACCAGCCTGAACGGACTTAAATAATAATAGCAGCAAACCAGTCTGAATGGACTTCAGTAATTATAGCAGCAAACCAGCCTGAACATACTTCAATAATACAGCAGCAGCAAACTTAACGGACATACTTAATGCAGCAGCAAATACACACACCAGAGACTTCTGTAGCAACCAGCCTGAATGGACTTCAATAAACTTAATGGACATACTTCCTAAATACAGCAGCAAAGTAAAATACAAACTTCAAGCCAATGAATGTTCCCAGACTTTGCAGCCTTAACGGACGTTCCTGAAGCCACCATTCCCTTGCAGTACATGAATGTTCCTGGTTGCAGCTTACATACACGGATGTATGAAGCCTTTCCATTCTCTTTCCCTTGCAGGTTAAGTTTACAAGCCCGCCCTGGCCTAGACCTCACTCGTGGAAGTAAAATAACTACTCATCCCAGCTGGAAATGCTCGCATGTCATCCCTGGAGCTCAATTCTGACAGGCTGGCAGGCTGTTCACTGAGCTGACGTCATCGCACACGGGATGACATCAGGTCAAATGCAAAAATTTTAAAAAGAAAGTCAGGAAACTCGGAAATTAAGGGGTGCCATTCAGGAATTGTGTCACCTCATTATTTGGGACCTCAAAACCAGTAAAAAATGAGGAATTCAGGACTGTTGAGAGGTATGCATGTGTCTATTGTTTAACCACTCAGATACCTGGAATGGACACATACACAGGTCCATGACACACCTGTCATTCTGTAACACTACCACCAGGCTAACATCATGCAACAAAGATACACAAAGTTTGATGTGTAGTCATGACACAAGCCAACATACAATACTTGTAGTCGCCCGCAATAAATGCCATGGAAAAACAATATTGCACTACACAAGTACATGTAAAGTAATATAGCCACCCTGTGCATCAGACAGATATTTTCATTTCCCTGCATCAATGGCACGGATGGCAGGGGTGTGGCACATGTATCATCACATGCACAGAGTGTGGTGTGGGTGTGCCAGAGGCCTAGGCTGTGCCAAACAAGTAACAGCATGTGTATGAGTCAGGAAGGGGTTCAGGTTAGATGGCCCATGGAGAGGTTCCATATGTGTCTGTTGTTAACCTGCATGTGACAGTGATGTTTGAGTGTGTGTGTGAATGCAGTCAAATCCAGTGCTAGCCCTACACATATGTTGGACAGCTGTGGACTGTACATGGTAGAGTGTACAGTTCACCATCTCTGGCCATGAACACGTGAACTGGCACTGCCAGGAGTAGCACTTGTACTATCATGCCCAAGGTCAGATGCGCTGCTAGTACCTGATGGTGACTGCAAAATGCTGGGGCTGTGTCCCCCATGGGACCATCCAGAACCACGTGCCCATGGCCTGCTACATTATGGTATGGACAGCACACTTCCCTCTGTAGCACTGTAGGTACTGCCACTACAGGAGCATGACTATGCATGGCCACGTGTACTTCCAGCAGATAGTGCTGCTGACATTTGTCCACATGTCTGACGCCCAACTCCAACCTGATGTTCCAGTACAGACATTGTGCCACCAAAGACAGACACTGTCTCAGCCCACCATCTAACTATGACAGCAAGGAACTGATCCAGGGTGTCCCCAATGTGGTGGAGGCAGTCATGGATGTCAGACTGTGCTGCATCCATAACCCTAAGCATCTGTCTGGTGTTGCATTCAGAACGTGTCTGTGCCTCCATGATGCACTGCAACAGGTGGTGGATGGACAGCAGTCTTCCTACTAGCTCCCCTGTCAATCTGTCTGTGTGGGACCTCACCAGTTCTCTGGTTATGGCCAGTGTCTTCACTCACTGAAGCCATAGTTGTCACACTGCCCTGTTCAATGTCACAACCCTCTGAATGTCCAATATCTGTGGCTGCTGGGGACTGGGTATGTGCGGGCAGACTGACAGTTGCAGTGACAATGGGGGCAGAAGAAGTATGTCAACCTCTGTGACAGATTCAGCAACTGACAACCCCATCTGTGTCTCACTATGGTCACCATAATCAGCAGCATCCAATGAGACATTGACATCAGGTTGTGAGGGGGACAGATTCCAACCCCCCAGTCACGTGTGAGAAGCAAAACAACAATGGTACATTACTACCTGCACTGTTAGGTATGGTAATACACACAGACTCATATAGATGAGAATCCACAACTGCATTACAAGTCTCACATCTTCACATCTCTGTTCCATGCACAACAGGCAAACTCACAGCAACATACACAGACAAGTCAGGCTCATTATAACATGTACTTCAGCTACATCCAGTTAATGTTGCCAGTACAATACACCTGTAAGGTATGCATTATGACACGTGATAGAACTAAACATAAAACCCAGTACACCTATATTGAGAATGATATGCCAGTAGTAGTATCGCTGCCTGAGGTATGTACCATGAGTTATGGCCTTTGTCCCCACATTAATTATGGCTTTATCCTGAGTTCTTGCTGTAGGAGGTTGACAGATATGTTAGGCATAGCTCTCAACCAAACGGGGCAAATGTCAACAGAAACAGGGACTTAGCCAGACTACATCAGGAGCATTCAGGGTCAATTTTACAATGTTAGAACTAATTATGTGAGACATGGACAGAATGAGAGGAGATGAATTACAGTACATTGTTTGACATTACAGGAGTGTACTCCCTCCCTTATTGTCACTATGTACTACGTGTAATCCACTAGCTTTCATACAACAGCTGACCATTGTAGGTGGGATTGACAGGGACAAAGCTGAGATATGATTGAAATTAAGGAAAGTTGAGAGGCATGCATAAAGGTGTAGGGCAGCAGAGTATCAATGCCATGCCATCACTACAGATCTAAGACAGGCTTACTGCTGTAATCCCTATCCCCCATACTTCCATCCTCCCATCTGTATCCTGTTACATGGAGAAATCTATTACATTCCTGGTAGAGTGCAGTACTCCTTTGTTGAACTTTGCTTCAAGTAATCTTGACAATGCACTCTCTGTGTTTATTAAGTCTCATACAGACCTGTTCCCCATAACCAGCTGCTTGCCTTTGTAAAGTACTGCTCATTAGCAGGTAATTGGCTCTGCACTGCTCTGTGGCTCAGAATTGCTAATTGCAGCAAAAACAGCTGTATTGCACTATCATTAGCAAATGTCAACAGAAACAGGGACTTAGCCAGACTACATCAGGAGCATTCAGGGTCAATTTTACAATGTTAGAACTAATTATGTGAGACATGGACAGAATGAGAGGAGATGAATTACAGTACATTGTTTGACATTACAGGAGTGTACTCTCTCCCTTATTGTCACTATGTACTACGTGTAATCCACTAGCTTTCATACAACAGCTGACCATTGTAGGTGGGATTGACAGGGACAAAGCTGAGATATGATTGAAATTAAGGAAAGTTGAGAGGCATGCATAAAGGTGTAGGGCAGCAGAGTATCAATGCCATGCCATCACGACAGATCTAAGACAGGCTTACTGCTGTAATCCCTATCCCCCATACTTCCATCCTCCCATCTGCATCCTGTTACATGGAGAAATCTATTACATTCCTGGTAGAGTGCAGTACTCCTTTGTTGAACTTTGCTTCAAGTAATCTTGACAACGCACTCTCTGTGTTTATTAAGTCTCATACAGACCTGTTCCCCATAACCAGCTGCTTGCCTTTGTAAGGTACTGCTCATTAGCAGGTAATTGGCTCTGCACTGCTCTGTGGCTCAGAATTGCTAATTGCAGCAAAAACAGCTGTATTGCACTATCATTAGCCAATGATATGCCACCACAGTGCAATATATAAGGCCTTCATGTAGGCCTTGGTGCTTGTCCTAGTTTTTGCGATTGCCATTACTGAGGTGTGGAGAGTACAGCATCACAGAGTGTATATACAAACACCATCCACTGTAGAGATTTATAAAGTATGTCCACAGTTTTGCCTCATATGTGTGGTCAGTGTCCCATACCATTGTGGTCATTTCACAGTGCACTGGCAATCATTGTGGGCTGAGGTCAGTAAGGGAAGAGACGTGTGTGTGTCACACTTCATAACCGCCAGACTATGCATACTACTGCAATAGCTGTTATTCTACCAACTTACTATCTTTGTAGAGGCAAACTGTTAAACATATCCCTATCTCTGGTCCTTTGCCCCATCTCCTTTTTAAGTATGCCTGTGTCTGGATCCCTTATTCTAGGGGGTTGGGAGGTATGGTAGGTCTGTAGCAGTTACCTTTACATACAGTTCTGTATGCTATACTACAACACATGGGGGAGTGTGAACACTGTGGTGGACAGCAAGCTGTACATGTAACTGTGCCAGCTGTGTCAGGCCTGTCATTATGGCAGAGCCAGGGCAAGGGTATTCTATACAGTGCAATCAGGGCATGTGCTTAAGGTATGTCTGTTATGCAGCAATGCAACTAATAGAATAGTAGGTGACATAGTGTTAGGCCATATGTATATGTGCATTGTGTCTTTGCCTGTAGGCCTTTGTCTTGCAAAACTGGGTAGCAGTTAATTAAGTAACAGTATCCTGTGGGGAGTAAGACTGCATGACTCAGTCATTACTTGCTGCTTTCACAATAATGTAATTGAAGTGTGACACAACACTAGATTTGAACCCAGGACCATGTGTGGTAAAATGCATTGTATGGAAAGCATTTAGCAGACTGAGCTACTGAAGCACTGCGAAAGCATACTTATTTCAAGGATATATGTGCACATATACAGGCTATGAGAAACATTTCTTCATTCATGAGAATGTGTGTGGCTTTATATGGTTGTATTTATGCACCAGGGTCCCAGTTGTACATGTACTTTGCCATTGCTGCCTCAGTAGGTGTATTTCCACAAGCTGCTAATAAAAGGGCACATATAACTGCTATCACAGACCTTACTTGCATCCATTTGTATGTCTTCATTATTATTTATTATTGCACCAGAGTCCAGGGTACACTCACAGTTTTCACATTAGTTTTATTTATTTCAGTTACATGACTGTCTGTAAGTAGCAAGCAGTATGTTTTGTTGGAAACACCTATTTAACCTAAAGCCTGTGTAGCATGGTCGGTTAATGCAGCATACTGTAGTTAAGAGGGGCCCAGATTTGACACTTGGCAAAGGTGTTTATTTTCTACATGTGAGTTACAATGTAACAGACGCATATACATTCTTAAGACAGAAGTGGCAAACTTCATGACACCCATGCAGACGGACAATAGAGGTATGACTGCCGAATCCTACACAAATGCACTTTATAAGCACTTATACAAGTGCATGGATCATGCTATCCCTAATAGAACCAAGATGTTATCCTCCAAAAAAAGGAAGCCAATCTGGTGGTCCTCTGCCATAAACAAACTCTACAACAGAAGAAAGAAACTGTTGCAAAAAAGAGTAAAATCCTATGACTGGAGGAACTCCCTGGTCAACCTCAGTAAGAAGCTGAGATCCCTCATAAAATCCTCCAAAGCTTATTACGAAAACAAAATTGCCACTGACTCTAAAGACAACCACAAAGCATTCTATAGCTATGTCAAGAATCTAAATGGGAACACTCAGATCTGCTCTGAGTTACAGCATAATGGCACTAAATATACAGAACCAACTGATATTGCCAACATCCTAGCAGATAGGTTTAGTGCTAAATTTACCCCCCTCTCACCCCCTAGAGGGCCCATCTCTATACCGGAAGAATGCAAAGTTCCTATAATCATGGCTGCACAGGTAAAAAACACACTCTCCAAAGCCAAGAACACAGCATCCATGGGACCTGACAATATCCCAGGCTGCGTTCTACACGAACTACAGAATGAACTGGCACCCTACCTAAGTACCATGTTCAATCATAGCCTCACCTCAGGCTTTGTACCCACTGAATGGTGCACCGCAACAGTTATCCCACTCCACAAAGGGGGAGCCATGACGGACCCTGGGAACTACTGCCCCATTAGCCTGATGAGCTGGTCTGCAAGGCCATGGAACGTATAATTGTGTAACTCATAAACAAAGACATTGGTAATCTCCAAACTCTGGACCCTACTCAGTTTGGATTTGTAAAACGCAGATCATGTCTCCTAAACCTGATTGACTTCTTTGAAGCAGTCACCAAAGCCATAGATGAGGGTAAAATGGTTCACACAGCTTATCTAGATCTCGCCAAGGCTTTTGACACCATCCCCCACTCTGGAATTATAGATAAGCTCACTAAACTAGGTATAAATCCCTATGTCACAAGATGGGTTGCCAACTGGCTCACGGACAGAACCCACACTGTGAAAGTAGCGGATTCCAAATCCGACATCAGACCAGTGACAAGTGGAGTACCACAGGGTTCAATCCTGGGTCCTCTCCTGTTTGGTATCTACTTCTCTGAAGTGCAGGCCAACACAGAAGGTCTTTGGCTAACAAAGTTTGCAGATGACTGCAAACTAGGAGCCATAATCGAAACTCCTAACGATGTGGACAAACTACAAAAGGGCCTCACTGAGACAGATACCTGGTGTCAAAGCCATGGCCTGAAGCTCAATGCCAAAAAGTGTATTGTCATCCCCTTTGGTAAAAACTCTGTACCCATGAACTACCACATAGCTGGTAGTCTACTTAATGCCGAAAATGTGATAAGAGACCTTGGGACACAGGTGGACAGTAGTCTCTCCTTTGATAATCACATAGCCACAGTGGTCAGGAAATCCTTCTATGTGGCTCATCTCATCACAAAAGGATTCTCATCCAGAAAAAAGAGGCCATTGTTCCCCTCTACTCATCACTCATTAGACCCATTATAGAGTACAATGCCCCTTTTGGTATGTACCTCACAAGACATCTACAACAACTGGAAAGACCACAGAAATACCTCACAAAGAGGATTACTGGCCTCAAACAGATGCCCTATGCAGACCGTCTCAAAAACTACAGCTTTACTCCATCGCATATCGCCTACTCAGGGGCGATCTCTGCCTAACATACAAAGCTATGTCAAACCCAGAGCTGTTGGACATGCTCCACTTAAAGAAATCCCAATCCCTCCGAGCTACATGCTCTAGAGACCTTACCCTTGTCACCACAATAAACAGAACATGCTGAAGGGATAGATTCCTGTCCCAGAGACTTCCCATACTCTGGAACAGACTACCTATCTATGTCAAACAGAGCTCCTCATTAGCACTCTTCAAGAAAAATCTTGATGATTGGATGGGAAATGGGAAATTCACCCCGGGGATCACTTTTGTGGTTCTGCTCGACAGGGGCACAGGAAAATAATTTTCTTGGGTGACAAAAGCCAGGGTACATTTTTTGGCTAGGCTTGTATGGGCCCTAAGGCCGATAGCCTAGTACCTACCTATGAACCTATATAGACATTAAAGTTCTTTAAATCTCATTTAAGCTCATTTAAGCTGAGCTAAGGGAAGTGGCGTGGCATGCTGCGCCGTGCTGCTCCACACAAATATGTGCAACCTGCACTAAAAAGTATAAAGAAAAAGAGGGTGATAGTAAAGTGGTGAAATGGGGGCAAGCAGGGAGAAAAACAATGCGAAAGGCAGGTAGAGATATGCAGGGCAGGTGTAGGAAAGAACCATAGCTATCCATTTCTTGTACAGCAACAACTGTGCATTTTGACAAGTTTTGTAGAAGACTTTGGACTCTCAAACCTCAGAGGGAGGGGTGATGACAACATAAATGTATTGTCAAGCCAATTGGACCAAAATAGTTGCATCCAGTGGGCACATGAGGGGCAATATTTTTATGTGGGATAGGTGTCTATTTTTTTTTTTTTTTTTTTTTTAGGAGAGAGTGGAATATTGGAGAAGGGACATAGGTACATGTGGGGAGATAAGTTGAGTAAAAGAGGATGCAATAGCAGACAGACAAGACAGCAGACAGGGATGGTGTGTGACAAATGTGGGGGGTAAACACCGTGGATGGGGAGGGTGTTGTGGAATCGGAGTCACATGTGTCTCCAGATGGCAGCAGCATGACTGACATCCCCAACCCATAAGCAGGCAGCACTACTCCTTCACTGACCCAAAGGTGGCTGTGCTGGAGGCTGGGTGCCAGGGCCAGCCTACCCTACCAGGATGGCAAGTGTGCCCTCAGTCTTTTGCAGGCGATGTTCATAGGTCTGATGAAAGATCCTGCACAGCATGAGTGACAGTTCTTGTTAGGTGAGTGCAGCCCCTCTGCCACTGTTCCCAGGGGGAGGCTCGTCCCCTGAGGTGGTTCCACCCGACACAGCAGATGGTGCAGGTGCAGTGGAGGAAGCACCACTGGCCTGGGTCCAAGATGTGCTAGGACCCGGTGCCACAGCTAGTTGAGGCAAGGTAGGTGGATGATCGTGAACCGGCCAACTCTGATGTGCTGAGGTGATGGAGGTATAGCAATAAGTACAGGTTAGTTATGAACATAACATAGTAATAACAGCATGCCAGAACAGTGGAAATAACTTGATTACATGTCAAACACAACAATACATGACAGAACAGTCAGTATGTTAACAGCATGCCAGTAACAGCAATTGCAACATAAGGTCAACAAAATAGGTAATTCCACAAGATATGTTAATATGCAACCATTATAATACATAACAATAATAATACACATGCTCCAAAATACAGGTAATTTAACAACATATGTGGATAGCAAACCATAACCAATGAATAACAATAATAAATAAATGAAGATGGGGGTGGGGAGACAGAGAAAAACAGGGCATTAATACTATTATTGGCTATATACTTGTCAAAAGTACTACTATCCACTCTATGGGTCTGCCCTTTCTTTATGTGTAAAAGTCTCCTATAGCTACTATAGCATGTTCATATCTCTCAAGCTATCCACATAGGACAGTATGGGCCTAACAGTAACAGTAACAACTGCAGGTACACAACTACAGAGAACACGTACACATCAGGGGGACCTATATAACTACCAAGGTGTACTGTGGGCCAAGGTATTGAAACTCTGCTATTTAGGTAATCATTTCGATGATAAACTTATGACAGAGGGATTACACACTACTAATTACATTACATGACAGCATGACAGACATGTATGTGTATAGTACAGAAACTAAACAACTATCATGCCTTGCTTAGCACTGGCATGGGGACAGAACCCAATAGCAGTGACTGCAAAGGACATCTGCATAGCATGTATGAATTGGCAGCAACAATGTATTAACAGACACCCCAGGCATAAAGCCATACCAAGAATACACATGTTATGTATGTCACTTTATTTTATTATTATAATATTTATAATATTTATTTCCTTCATTTTATGCTGCATATTCACATTCTTGCTAATGATTCAAATAGTCTGTGACATCAAAACACACAATTGTGTATTGATAATATGGGCTACCTCGCCCATTTACCTGTAGTTCCTGTGGAAAGAAAAGTTGTGAGCATTATGTAGTGAAACCTTACACTGGATTCAAACCCTAGTCTGTGTGTGTTAAAATGTACTTCATACAGTGCATTTAACAAACTGCACTACTAAGTTACTGTTGATTATTGATTGATTGCTATTTACCTTCAGCTTACCTAGAAACAAAATATGAATTGGCAGTACTACTACAGTTTTATACTAGCCAGCAGTGACAGTAGAACACACATGCATGAAGTACAAGCATGACAGAGATAGTAGGTAACCTATACATTACCATATAGACTGCAGGTGTACACAATATATTGTTAGTGGGTTTAAATATCTATGGAGTCAACAAACAATATCAGATCATTGAGTGGGCTACATCACCCATATACATTGCTTACCTGTTGTTTGTTGATGTCAGAGCATTATGTGGACAATAGTGGCCTAGAATTAGTCTTGACCAGTACTATATGTGTTAAACAATTCATTTGGCAGCCATTATATTTGCAGTCTACAGCTATTACACTGTTATACTTGACCACAGCACCTTAACTCACAGCCTGAATACATATAGATTAACTGCAATGGTTAAAACACGATATTCATGATGTACACAATTTACCTTGGTATTATTGGGATTGATTGAAGTGTTATTGCAGAACAGGTGTCATAATTAATTTCTTCCAAAACAGCTCTGAATCCACACTTATTGAACAACAGACTTTATTGGCTATACCTTCATGCAGGTGCTGGTATTGTTTTGTGTTTTTATTATACAACAGATGTTATAATCCATTTTTTGCAAAACAGTACTACTTCCACACTTATTGTATAACAGACTTTATTGGAAATACCTTCATGTATTTCCTGGAGTAGTTTTGAGTTTTTATTGCATGACAGTTGTGATTATGCAGGCGTTGCAATACAGCTGTAATTCCACACATTGCACTAGAAACTTTATTGTAAATACTTTGTTACAGTTAATGCTTTACTCTTCCATGCTTATTACACTACAGCTAACAGTATTCACTTATTGTAGTACAGCTCTAAGTCCACATTCATTGCAATGCAATCTTTACTGTATATACCTAATTGCAGTTAATGCTTTATACTTTCTCCCTTATTTGACTCTAGTTAGCATAATGCATCTGTACTCATCACACTGCTAGTGCAACCTGGCCAAGTGCCTGGCATGCGCCTTGAGGTTGTGAGCCCTCTCATTTGCAGCTGTTGGGAGAGAAGAACACCATTATGCATACCAGTTTAGCAGACATTCAGATTAGATATTAGTGGCACACAGATAAAAGTGCTTACATACATGTGGGACATCCCCTGCCCCCTCTTGAACCCAGGTGTTCAAGAAATCCCATTTACATCTCTTCAGGTCATCATAGTGGTGACAACACTGCTCACCTGTGCGGGAGATACCAGTTGCACTGGTGAGGTCCCATGCCAGCCAGTCCCAGGCCTCCACCTTGCACTCTGAGCCCTGGTAGCATCCCTGCAGAAGCCAGCCTTCATATTTTTTTACAAGGAGTCCAATCTCACCCTGGACTCCAGGATGCCCCAATGCTGTGCCCAAAAGTGTAAACCCTCACCAATGCCTGCTATAATATCCTTCAGAGACAGAACTACAACGGATTATGCTGTATTCCTACCTATTGGTCATAATATAGCCTGTTTTCTATGCCATTGGACAATATTTAAAAGTGTTGTATGTCACTCAGCAGTGCACAAATCAGCACAGCTAAGCTGAGCATTGCAAAAACCCAAAGACCCGTATGCTTAGCAGTGCTTAGTGGTGAACAAACGAGCTAGGCAGAGCTGAGCAATGCATAAATATTTTCAGCCATTATTCAGTTTATGCAGTGCTTAGCAGGTATTAGCAAAGCTTAGTGGAGTGCAGTGGGCCAAAATTTAAAAATAATTGACATAATTTGTATTTCAAAACTAAATTCATATTTCCCCTTCCATGTATTCAAACTCTGCACCTAGTGCTCATGAAGATGTAACTCTACCCATTTGGATATATGGATATGTGAAATTTGGCTATACCCTTACATATACCTCTGAGCTACATATAAGTACTGCTGAGCACCATGCCATGCTGCACAAACCCGGTCAGCTACACTTAAACCTAACATTTATGTAAATAATTAAATGCATCCGGTTTCTATTTTTAGATGTCTGGCAGGTGTCTTGGCAATGCTTAGCATTGCTGCGTTCTGTGCTGCACAGCACAAACATGTTTTTTAAATTAAAAAATACATTAATATACTGAAATTGGACAGTGCAGAGAGTTTCTTACCCATCTGCGGACACAGTTAACACTACACTCCCTACACTGAACCAATAACTGTGTTCCTCAGCTCTCCCTTGGCAATGCTCCATGATTAATATGCATGGCGCATGGCTGAGGGGGGGGAACGATGCACATGGACACTGTACCATTCCATGTAAGCTCTACACTATGTCTACATGGATTTTATTAAATCCTGTGGCTAAACTTGATTCTAACTACAGAGACGCATTTGGGCTTTACAAAACACCATTTAGAAGGAGGGAAACTCTCAAGCATTGCTTGAGCACGGGGCATGTTTACAAATACTCAAATTGCTTACTTACTTGCTTCTCATGTTCAAAGTGAAGTCACAAACTGAAGGGCTCATTTTCTTGCTCTCAATATGTTTTTTACCATTATTACAATATTTAAAAGCTGAAAATCCCTTTGCAACTGTGAGAGTGCTTGAAAATGAAAGTAAAAGGCTCAGGCATAATGTAAGCACATGGGTTAAAGGTTAACAATGAGCTGTTTAAATTTCTCAGCTTTTTAAAGGGATATTTACCTAATAACACACAAAACTGTACATTTTGAATAATTTATTTATTTATTTATTTATTTATTTATTTATTTGTTTGTTTATTTATTTTACATTTGTTGACCGGGCTAGTCTAACTGGATATATGTCCATTTTCAGTAGAGGCCCGGGGAGAAAAGCTCCAAGCATTAGCAGTGACAAAGAATACACTATATAGTAGTCAAGTGAATTGCAGTACATTGGCTACATTGGTCAGAACAAAATTGTACTGAGTCATTTAGTAGGTTGAAGTTAATATCAAAATACAAAGAAAAAAACAAAAATACATTTTTTTCGTATTATGAAGGAGATGATAAAATTACAAAGTAACAGCATAGAATAGCAGAGAAGAGAAGTATAGAGAGAGCAAGAAGGGGAATGAGATATCAGTCAGGGTTAGAGCATGGACAAAGCCAGTGAGATTTAAGATGTTCTTTAAGATGTTTTTTAAATAGGAAAGTGGAAGCAAGGGTGAAAAGTTCAGTAGGAAGCTGGTTCCAGTTTTTACCTACTGTGTTGGAGAAAAGTGAGTCCCCAGCTTTGTTTTTTGACTTAATAGTGGAAACAAGGAGCTTATTAGCTGAGCATAGTGTTTTAAGATTTTTGTAGGGTGTAATCCGATTAGTGAGGATAGGGGTATTGTTAGGGTAGTAAAGGATCTTTTGGGTGATATCAAGTTGTTGACAAAGTAGTTCATTTTACAGTTCTAGCCATCCCAGTTGTTTGAGGTTGAGACAGTGGTGAGTTCTAAATGGGGTGCCAGTGGCAAATCTAGCTATGTTATTATAACTGGTGGAAAGTTTGGTGATGTTGTATTTAGATAGATTGGTATATATCACAGAAGCATAGAACAGGGTAGAGATAAGGTGGGTCTGGGCAATAGTCATTCTGGCTGAAGGGATAAGGAAGGGTTTGATTCTGTAAAGGGTGCGTAGTTTTTTGTTGACAGACTTTATTGTAGAATTAATGTGGTCATCATAGCTAAGGTTGTTATCAATTGTTACTTCTAGTAGACGGGTTATAGTGTCTGGGGATATGTTAGTTGCATTATTTGAGGTTATTGTGAAGTACAGTTGAGGTGATTTTTGAGTTGGAGCAAAGAGCAATAATTTTGTTTTTTGGGGTTCAGGAGGAGGCTGTGTTGCATGAACCAATTTTCAACACTGTTGAATACAGTTTGAGTGAGGGACTGGAGAGAGGCTATGGTCTTGGCTGAACAAATTAAAGTAGAGTCATCTGCATATTGTATGCAGGTGGCTTGAGGAATTTTGGTATGTAGATCATTAATAAACAATGAAAAGAGTAGAGGTCCTAAGATAGAGCCTTGGGGTACTCCAATATTCACTGGGAGGGATGTAGAAAGATTATTATCCCAAAGTACTGCTTGATGTCTGTTTTCCAGGTAGGACTTAAACCATTGTAATGCTTGTGGATCAAGTGATTGGGTTTTTAGTATGTCTATAAGTATGTTATATTTCACCATATCAAAGGCTTTTGAAAGGTCAATAAATAGTGCAGAGGAAAAAGTGTTGTTACGATTTTTGTTTATGGAGTCAGAAAAGGATAGCAGAGCAGTGGTTGTGCTATGAAATGGCCTGAAGCCATGTTGGCAGTTGGCAAGTAAATTATTTTGGAGAACGTGGTCAAGTAGTTGTCTGTGAATGCATTTTTTCATTATCTTAGCTACTGGAGAGAGTAAGGCAATAGGCCGAAAGTTGGAGAGCTCAGTAGATGACCCACCTTTATGTAAAGGGATGATGTGGGATACTTTCCATATAGCAGGGATTTTGCTTTCTAAAATAGTTCTATTTATAAGGATGGAGATGGGATAGGCTATGGCTTTTGCTGCAATTTGCAGGTATTCAGCTGGCAGACAGTCAGCAGATGGGGTGCAAGGTTTTAGTTTTTGAAGGAGGTTGCTGATTAGGGATGTAGGTTCAGGTTGTATTTGAAAGGTAGGAGAAGGAGTCAGTGGTATTTAATGGGGAAGTGGACATAGGTGGTAGAGTATTGGCTAGGGTTTGAATGGCTTCAGTGAAGTAGTTATTAAAGGCATCGGGAATCTGGTTGGAGTTATTATGGTTGAATCCTGCTGGAGCAGGAGTTGTAGAGTTCCCTGGCTGAAGAAGTTTGTTTATGCCTGACCAGAATTTTTGTGGTTTTAGTTGATGGGTTTGTTGGAGATGAAGGTAATACTCTTTTTTTGTCTCTAAGAATATCTTTCTTGGTGGCATTTCTTAACTGTTTAAAGTAAAGGTGATCTGATGGACATTTGGAGGCTCTCCATTTAGCCCAGATTTTATTTCTAAGGACGATGTTGTGCCTAGTTTGTTTCGTGAGCCAGGGGGCAATTTTGGTTCTTATTCGGGAAGAGCGATAGGGGGCATGGTAATCTAGGATTTGAAGAAATTTAGTGTTAAAGTAGGTCACTGCTTCATCAAGCTGAAGATGAGACATTGGTGACCAGTCACATGCTTTCAGTTCATTTAGGAAGCTCTCTGGATTCAAAACATTTTTGGAGAAAGAGAGGTTTTAAAATTATTAGTAGTTGGGATATGGACTCTTTGTTTAATAATGTAGGTTAGCATATGGTCACTGATATCGTCAGGAAGGGTTCCTGAGTTATACATATCAAGGTGACTGTTGATAAGGATCCAGTCTAGGGTGGTTTCCTTACTACTTGGCTTATGGATTCTAGTAGGAGTGGTTATAATTTGTGAGAATCCATAAAGATTTATGTGATTAGTAGGATTAGGGGAACTACAGGTAACCCAGTCTATATTAAAGTCACCTAATACAATGGTCTCCTGAGGTAGATGGGTAGAGAGGTAACTAAGTAAGTTTTCAAGAGTATTGGTATTATTTCCAGGATGGAGATATGTGCAAATTAGATAGATAGATTTGGAGTTGTCGATTTGAGGTTTGGCAGTAAAGGTTTCTGAATTGGTATCTGATGGTAGGAGTACATTGAAGGGTGATACTTGGAGTTTAGACTTGTACAAAATGGCTATACCTCCACCCTTTTCGGTTTTACAGTCACATCTTAGGATATTATATCCAGGAAGGGTAATCTCCTGGTCCAGAGTTGAGGGCTTTAGCCATGTCTCTGTAATACAGAGAATATCAAATGAGTGCGCATCTAAGAGTGCATGTAGGTGGGTGATTTTATTGTTTATGCTTAGAATGTTAAGGTGAGCTATCAGGAGGGAGTTAGGTGATTTAATTAAGGTAGTGATAACAGGCAATGTCTGGTTGTGTAGGTTATTGGGATTATCAGTATTGGGGCCAGGGTTTGGATGAATATCACCAGCTAATAGGGGATGTAGGTGAGGATATTGTACAAACTTAAGGAATTTGCCGCAATTATTTGAGGTTTTTTTGATAAGGAAGTAAGTAAGATGAGTAGCTCTATGATATTTTGGTAATATATAGTTAGAGGTGGAGGTTATGTTCCTGTGGTTGAGGGAGTAGATGAAAGAAGATGATAGAGTTTGATGGTAGTGGTGGTGTTGTTCAGGAAGAGAAAAATGTTTGAAGAAGGTTAGAGTGTATGGTATTGTAAGAGAAGCAAGAGTTGTAGTTAAGAGTAGTATGTTTGTGAGTACAGACTTGTGTGTTGGGGCCATTGGGATGTGTAGATAAGTGTTTAGAGTAGGTTGTGGGAGGGAGTGTAGTAAGTAAAAGGGAGTGCTATAAGAGGTTGAGTAGGGAGGAAGTGTCTAATTAAGTAAATAGAATTGGTTGTAAGAGACAGTGCTATAGAAAATAATCAGTGCAGGATGAGGTGTAGGGAGGTGAGGGAGTAGGCCAAGAAAGGTAATTAGATTAATTAAGGAATTGTAGATTTAGGGGGTGTGGTTGGTAAGTCAAGGAGGTAAGAGATAGGCTGATAATGGGAGGGGGAGTGGTTACAGAGGTATATGGTTAGGACCACTGGGGGTGGGTGAGAATAAGAGTAAAAGCAATGAGAGATTTATTAGCAAGTAATTTAGTGAACTTATTAAAGAGACACAGTACATTTTATTTTAACGGAAACACACAGGGCATTGTAATTAGATCATATATAATAAAGAAATTGATGTGAAGCAGACTGTGCTACTACACAGTACAATAACAACAACTTCACTGGGTTTAATTAGAGTGATGAAACCCTGTTATGCAATTTTATAAATCTGAACTGTTCTGCTGATTAGTTAGATTAAACTGAATGACAGATATTAATCCATTTTTAGCAAATGAAATTTGACTAATTGGCAGTTGTATATTATAAGCAAACACAAAAAATCATTCCAACTTGTATTATTTTAACATCAAGCTAATATGCTTAATATAGTAATACGGTTATGTTAAATGTTTTTTCTTGGATTTAAAATCAAATTTTATGAAACATGTCATATGAATAGAAGACATAACAAGTTTCTTTCTGTTAGACAAAATGTTTTGATAATTGTGTTGAGAAATGATTCTTGGAAGGGGTATTAGAGGGTACACTTGAATGGCTAGTCTATTCAAAGCTGGGGTTTGTTTTCCCATAGGGGGTTAGTTTGTTTTTTGTCTCAATATTTAAGGTTTTATTGTTTAATTCTTTTTTTATTTGCTGTTTATAAGTTGTAACTACTTTGTTACATTAAACGAAAATAAGTTATTCTCTTTAGTTAAATCTGTGTGCTTATTAGTTAAAATATATACACGACTAGCCATTTGAGTGGTAATAATTTAACTATGAAATGTATTTCCATTAATGTAAGTGGTCTGCGTAATAATTGTAAAAAGGGAAATCTCTTAAAATATTTGAAGATGTTTAATGCATAGATTATTTTTTGCAGGAAACACATCTTATACAAGAAGACATAAATACAATTAACACAAATAACTATAGACTTTTAGTAAGTTCACACTATAAGCAATAGAAGACAGGAGCAGCAATGTTATGGAAAAACTCAATCTGAATGTACAAAATGTTAAATACATATTACGACAAACAGGTATGTTTTGCTTAGTAACAATATCCATAAATGGGAAGATATATACTCTAGTAAACATTTATTGGCTACCTGGATTAGGTGTCAAAGTTGCCAAGCAGCATTTAGAAGACATTGTACACCATGTTAAAGGGGAAATAATCATAGCAGGAAACTCAAATTGTAAAATGAATGATGAGGACACTGATGCTAGAAACACACAAAAGAAAACAACAATTTTTAAGATGCTATCTGATTTTACTGAAACTTTTAATATCGTAGACATTAATGAATATGCTGATCCTAATACATTATTCTTTACACATTATTCTCATCAACATGGCACACATTCAAGAACAGAGTGTACATATCAAGAGATCTAACTACAAAGTTGGATAAAGTCAAAGTAGTCACATGCCCATTATCAGACCATAATGAAATTACTTCTGATTTTGATTTAAATACAAAACCAAGAATAACTGTAACTAGCATTCCTTCATACATAACAAACTTAAAGGATTTTAAGGAATTTTATGTTAAAGAGATACACACGTTTTTAGACATAAATCTTATTGAAGACGTCACAGATATATATTTGGGACTCTTTGAAGTCATATTTATATGCTAAAGCATTAACATGGTTTAAAAACAAGAAAAGGCAATGTGAAAAAGACTTACTGGAATTCCACGAAGAACTGTTACACTAAAGTTAGTCATTCAGAAGGGAAGGACAAATTAAATAATTGAATTAGATGACATGAATAAAAAAAAATTTAGAGACACTACATCATAATACAATGATAAATTCAGAGAAAATCGAACTGTTCTTATCTGATGAACCCCAGAAATCAGAAAATTATAGCAACTACAACTAAAAAGATCATAAAAGCTAACCAAATAAAAGAAATATACATCCCAGATAACAGAAAGAAAGTATCGAACTAAGAAGGGATATTAGAAGCTCTTAAATTATACTTTCGTAAAGTTAATGCACAAAAGGAAATAACAGAGCCTCAAAACATATTAAAGTATTTCTTTACAAAACATATCAAAACCAGACTAACAGATGATCATATAAAATTAATAGACAAACAAATGACTATGACTGAACTTAAATCCCAAATTAAAAATTTAAAGCCAAACAAAGCAACTGGCATAGATAATATGATCCCAGAAATGTTCAAATTATTAACCAAAGAGGCTCTGGCATTACTATTAAAAGTGTTTACATTAGTAAAGGAAAGTAAACATATTCCTCCTTCTCTAAAATATACAATAATATCACTTATTTTGAAACCAGATAAAAATGTAAAGGAATGTCCATAGGTTCACAGATAGGTACATAGATTAGTGCTACGCTAACTGCCCTTGTGGGCTATTTTAAGCCTAATTCAAAAATCAAAGGCCAGCAGACAGTGATATACTGGTTGCTTTATTAAAGCATCTATAAATGAAACTCCATCAGACAGTTTTAGCTGAAAAAATTCTTAGATAGCCTTCATCAGTGTAACATGTGGACCGGTTTCGGCTGAAAAAACATTTAGATAGCCTTCATCAGTGTAACATGTGATTCAGAATTCCATAAAGTTAATGTCCATTTATACAGTAGCCTATCAACAAAAATGAAGCTCATTGGTTATTTAAACATTCTCATTCAGACCTGGTGGAAATAAACCACCCAGCTTGATGATCCACTTTTTTTTTTGTATTCATTATAGAGTGCCATCCAGCTTTATTAGTCCTATTACCAACAATCCTGTCAATAATTGTAAATCAGAAGTTTGCACCATGGTGTATAAATGAATGTATAGGGCATTACTTATTCTTTTGGTTCTAATGTCACTACAATGTTCAGAAATACTTAGTCTCAATGGCCTAGAAGTTTGCCTGATGTAAAAGGCTGAATAGGTACATGTAGCAAGATCGATCACCTAATCTGTTCCACAGTTAGCTAGGAATTTAATGTCATAAACTATAAAAATGTTCCTACTAGTAAATTGTTTGGATTTGACTAACTTGGGACAAAGTATAGAGTGTCCACATGGTACACATCCCATAAGTAAATGGCCATTTCACATGAGCTAATGGAGGAAGGGCATTGAGCAAACTCTGATTTGTGATATATAACATCAAGTATCCTATTTTTTACTTATTTTTCCAAGTTATTTATAGCATTTTTATTGTCTGCTGCATATATTTCTAGCTAGTTTCACTGTGTGTAAGGTATTAACTGGAACGTTTCTACATTTGTTAAGCATCTGTTTGGGTTTGTTTTGTTTTGATTTCTTGCCAAGGAGTGTATCATATAACTTATGTGTTTGCAGTTAACAGCATTCTCTAGAGTCTCTTGCTCCTTTATCTGTTTAAAACTTTCATTTAAAGGCTCACTGCTCCTTTTCTGCTGTGATAAACATTTCTGCAGGTTTTTTTTACCTAAGTAGTGGGGGTAGTTGTAGCATTGTCCATATTCAGGCTTGTGTTTTGGGCCTAGTTGTTTGTTTGTAGAGGCTGTGTGTCTGAGCACATGTTCTAGGCCATCTTAGTTTAGCCAAAGCCATTCTTGCATTTCAGTGAGAGGGAAGTGTTTATGGTCATTGGCTGATTGGAGTTACCTGGACTACGGCTTGGAGTAAGCACCTTATTAGTTCTTTTGAGCTTTTTTTAAAGTTGTTTCAACTTTCTGTTACTTAAGAAGTTAACTTGTGAGTGTTTCTGCCATTTCACACTGAGCTAATCGGAGGAAGGGCACTGAGCAAACTCTGTTTTGTGATATATAACATTAAGTATCCTGTTTTTTGCTTTGTTTTTACAAGTTATTTATAGCACTTTTATTGTCTGCTGCATACTTTTCTAGCTAGTTTCACTGTGTGTGAGGTATTAACTGGAAATTTTCAGCACCAATAAACATGTCAAATTTGACAATGTAAACCAGAAAACATTGAAACGTAAAAGACGAAGGTCCATTCTGAAGAAACCCAGATCATCTTATAATGGGACATCCGGGGAAGACTCCTCCTCAGTAATGGATTTAGATGTACAGTATACCACAGATTCCCCGTTATCTAAATGCAGGAATTCCCAAAACCCTCTCAGAATGATGACACAGAAATAATGGAAACCAACAATGTGCTAAATATTTCATCACAATCTTTGTCACAAGTACATATTCATTTGTTAAATAAAGGATTAAACTTTGTACTTAGATTCTCTGTGTCAGGGGGACTGTTTTGCACAGGATATTACATCCTTTTGTTGGCTGTTAAATTTGAAATTGCATTTTGATTCATCCACTAATTTTGTGGAGGAGGATTTATTCAAGTATCATAAATCTAATTGTATGCCTCCTATGCAACACAGTGTTTATATCTTTAAAACATCTGTTCTCAAAGATTTGCATTTACATTTCAAGGAATCCAGGATTATGCCTAATAACCTCTCAAAGACTGAAATACAGGCAATCCAGGACTTTGTTAATAGCAAAGATTTGGTCATTCTCCTGCAGACAAGGGAGGGGCAGCGGTTGTCATGGATTGGACCAAATACCATGCTGAGGCTGAGAGGCAACTTAATGATGGGCATTACTACATGCACATGTCCTTGGATCCAAGCTCTAGTTTTAAGAAACAAATTGATCAGTTTCTTCAGTCTGCCAAAGAGGGTGGCATTATATCCGATTCTACACTACATCATTTGACAGTATCAGATCCAAGTAGCCAATATCTATATTTACTTCCCAAAATACATAAAGATCTTTATCATCACCCAGGCAGCCCCATTGTATCAGGGTGAGACTCCATTACTGAACCCCTCTCACAGTTTTTGACTAAATACTTGAAACCTTTGCTGAAATGTGTTAGGTCCAGGATCCAGGATACAACCCAATTTTTGCAGGTAATCTCAAACATGCAACTGGAACCCAGATGGCTGTTATGTATTCTGGATGTATCAGCTCTGTATATAATATTCCTCATTGGGCTGGGCTACAGGGTCTTGAACATTGGTTATCTATATCTGAACTTTATCCCCCAGGATTTAATGCCTTTTTGATCTGTCTTGTGGCACACGTTCTTTCTAAAAATGTTTTCTACTATCAGGACAAATGTCACTGGCAGGTCCAAGGCACAGCTATGGGGGCATCTTTTGCCCCCATATATGTGACCTCTTTATGGCTTTTGCAGAAGAACAATTAATTTATGGCAACAACCAAAATATATATTTAGAGAAAACTGACATATGGAGGCGTTACCTTGACGATTGCTGGATGGTCTGGAGGTCTGACATTGAATATCTACAGGAGTTTGTTGAATATCTAAACGGTAATAAGTGAGGATTGGAATTTACAGCCAACTATGATGCCCAACAGATTACATTTTTGGATGTCTTGATCACTAGAAATATCATCAACACTTTAGATACTCAGGTCTACCGTACGTACTCACAAAACAACTCCCTACTGTATACATCCAGTTTCCATCCACCACATATCACTAGAAATATACCCAAATCTCAATTTTTCATATGAAATGCATATGTTCACAAGTAGACAAATATGAACACTTTAAGAAGGCCCTGACCAGAAGGTTTAGAGACAGAGGCTACAAAATTGGTAACATTTTGATTGCCAGTAACTGGGTGTCAATGCTAGACAGGAATGATTTATTGACCTACAAAAATAAAGAACAAGGGGGACATATGGGTATCTGCCTTGTCACCACCTATGAGAGGAATACTAATATAGTATTAGATAGTGTCCAGAGACATTGGAACATTCTTCTAGCTGATAGCAAGCTATCTGAGATACTTAATGATAGATGTCTCTTCTCACTTTGGAAAGGGAAAACTTTGGGATCCCACTTTAATCATTACAAACATGGCCGGAAACAAACTCCAGACTATAGTCAATGCACTTTGACAGATGATTTACTTACGAGATGTGTACCATGTAGACACTGTATACATTGTCCCAAGTTAGTCAAATCCAAACTATTTACTTGCAGGAACATAGATATAGTTGATGACATTAAATTCCTAGCTAACTATGGAACGGATTGGGTGATCTATCTAGCTGCATGTACCTGTTCAGCCTTTTACATCGGGCAAACTTCGAGGCCATTGAGACTAAGGATTTCTGAAAATTGTAGTGACATTAGAACCAAAAGAATAAGTAATGCCCTATACATTCATTGATACACCATGGTGCAAACTTCAGCTTTACAATTATTGACAGGATTGTTGGTAATAGGACCAATAAAGCTGGTTGGCACTCTATATTGAATACAAAAAAAAAAGTGGATCATCAAGCTGGGTGGTTTATTTCCACCAGGTCTGAATGAGAATTTTTGAATAACCAATGAGCTTCATTTTTGTTGATAGGCTACTGCATAAATGGACATTAACTTTAAGGAATTCTGACTCACATGTTACACTGGTGAAGGCTATCTAAGTGTTTTTTCAGCTGAAACCGGTCTGATGGAGTTTCATTTATACATGCTTTAATAAAGCAACTGGTATATCACTATCTGCTGGCCTTGGAATTTTGAATTTGGATTCTCCTTTTTAGGGCCACGCAGTTGTCGTACTTGCAAGGGCGATGTGAGTTCCCATTTTAAACCTACCCAATTACCCCATGTGATGATGTGTTCATCATACAGACCTATATCTTTACTAAACGTTGATTATAAAATGTTTGCAGCAATACATGCAGCTAGGATCAAACAACTACTTCGATTATTAATAGACAAAGATAAAACTGGCTTTATAATAGACAGAAATATGTGTGATAACATTAAAATAATTATATCTTTAATTGATTACTTTAATATTACAAAAAAATAACATGAATATAGTCAGTTTAAACATAAATAATGCCTTTGATTCGGCCCACTGGGATTATCTATTGACAATTCTAGAAGAATATGGATTTTCTCAAAAATTCACACTATTAATTAAATCACGTTATGAAAAATCCTTAGCATATATAAAAATTGGATCATGCTTTTCTAAATCTTCAGAAATTACTAAAGGTAAAAAACAGGGATGCCCTTTGTCTCCGTTATTATTTGCCTTAGTAATTGAACCTTTTGCAAATTATATTTGAATGGATAAGAATATTAAGAGTATACAAATTGACAATAGTCTGGAAATTAACGTTCAGTTGTTTGCAGATGATATTTCGTTAACCTTAAAAGATGATAACACCTCTCTAAAAACTCTATGAAATTTAATTAGGCACTATCAGAAATTCTGGGGCCTTGGGGGGCGTGGCCAAGGATGAACACAGGATAGCAGCAGATTTCTTCAGCTCCACCAATTTCATTACATTGACAGGAATTAATTACTTAAAAAATTAATTCTTGAAGTAATTTTCTTTCTAAATATGTTTGTTTTATGTAGTTCTTGAACTATATCTAAAAAAGAAAGGAAATCTTAATAATATTCCTGTCAGAAATTACTTTGGAAATTTTCCTGTCAGTTTATCAGTCTGAAATGAGTTCCAGTAAGACAAATTCTCAAGACTCCAGCATCAAGAAAGAACTTCAGTCTCTGATAATTATAGTCCAGCAACTTACTGCTAAGATGGATAAAATGGATACTAAAATAGACACTTTCATAGAAAAACTACAAAACAAATAGACTTGTTACATATGGACCTGCAACAACAGAAGATCCAGATGACAGGCATAGAAGAAGCTGTGAATGACATGGAAAATAAAATACAAGAACAGGAAATCAACATTGAGTTTCTGCTGAAACAAAATACACATTTACAAACAAAGCTGGATGACCTGGAAAATAGATCTAGGCGCAATAACATTAGGATTTTTGGACTGCCAGAAAATATTGAAGGTAACAATATTACTTCTTTTTTAACAACATGGCTCCCTAAAACTTTAGATTTACCAGAAGCATTCTCTTTTGGTATCGAAAGAGCACATAGATCTATAGCTAATACTAACTCTAACAAAAACTATCCTAGATCAGTTATAGTTAGATTTCTATCATCTTTTGATAAAGAGATGGTTCTTAAATCTGCTTGGGCTAAAGCTCCTGTTAAGTTTAATGAGACAACTGTGCGTTTTGACAATGACTATTCTTCCATGGTAATTGCTAAAAGAAAAGTTTTTCTGCCACTAATAAGGGAGCTTAAAAAGCACAGTTTAAAACATACCTTCTGTTTCCTGCCAAGCTTAAAATCTTCCTTCCTGATGGTCCTAAGGTCTTGATGATTTAGACTCTGCTTTACTGTTTGTCAAAGAAAAAAGGATTTTGGATAAAATAGAAGAAATGGAATGGGCTAGTTCTTCATTAAAGAGATTGGCAACTGAAGCTTCCTGGAAGACTTCAGAGAAGAAGAAGAGACTAAAAACAAATGATTTGTTATATGTTTTTTCTCTCTCATCATTTTAGTTCATTATTAATCTTTTTGAATATAGTTCCTGCATTTCCAGAAAGCCACAAATATTTTGGAAAGGATTTAATCAAAGTTATTCTCTATGTGCCAAGAAATGTTTTGTTTCATAACCAGTCAAAATGCCTGAGGATTTAATGGCAGGCTGTGACTCGATTTGTTTTTCTTTCTGAAAAAAGTAAGGTTAGTAATTTGATACATTTTTTTATCTTTACCTTTTTTTTCCTTCTTCTTTTATTATTTTCTTTGTTTAAACAATGACATTCTATTTAGATTATGTAGTGGGTAAAGGGTGGGGGAGGGCACGGAGAGAACAGTAATGAAAATATCATTAATAGAATAATAACATATTTATTTCTTGTAAAAGTTTATAAGTTCTTCAAATGCTATTTCTAATTATACTTTCTTGATTATACTGCTTATGCTTGTTTGTAAATAATCTGTCATGATTTAACTAATAATAATCAGAACTAAATAAGAGTAAATAATATGTTTTATTTTTAACTCTATTAATATAAACAGTAAGTAACATTCCATTGTATATACTTCTTACAGCTTTCTCTTACATTTTTTATTTCTGCCTCACTCCCTTTTATTTTCTACTCTCTTTTCTTTTCTTTATTAATATATAGAAATGCTTTTGACTGTGTGGGCACAGTGAATAATAGGATTTGTATGAAAATTGAGTTGGGAGAAGAATGCTGAGTTTTATTACTTGTTGGTAATTTTGAGTTTAATTTCACTTGCATAGAGGCTGTGATGATCTGTGGAATACATTGTGGAGGTTCTGTCATGTTTAGATGCATTTACACTGCTAAATGAATGTTTGTCACTAGTTTTAATAAGTTTCCGCCAAAATGTTAAGAGAGACAATCTGGGATGTGGGCTGTCTTATGCACAATGTCCTTGAGTTACCTCAGAATCTTCAAATCACAGAATTCTCACAGAGAAACTGAAAGCAGTTAGTATAAACATTGACAAGGTTATCACACTGACACACCACAGATTCAGGAAAAATACTCTGTTCATAAAATATGTCAGTTATAATGAGTTTAAATGATGTAGTTTCTTGTAGTAAGTAAATGTCTTATTTTAGAAGGCATAAAAATGAAACATTTATTTAAATGTTTTGAAAATCTACTTAACAGCAGCATAATAATCTGTGTTAAAATTTGTGTTCCAAACATATACTTTACTATAACTCATTTAATTCATCTGATTGACAAACATAAATAATCTTATAACTCTATTCTGGAAGAAATGTCATGTGATATATTTTAAAGCAGTAGGTTAGCATGATTGTAAAATCTGGTTACCAATATGTGTTTGCTGTGCATTATTTTGTATAAAGCAGACAGATTTATTCTAGGGACAGCAAGTAGGACAGTGCTCTACAAAGGCACAACTCAGTGAGATCAGATATATATATATATATATATATATATATATATATATATGTGTGTGTGTGTGTGTGTGTGTGTGTGTGTGTGTGTGTGTGTGTGTGTATGTATGTGTGTGTGTGTGAGTGTGATGGCTTTTTTCTGAGAATCTGCATAACTATCTAATATGATTTATAATAATTTCTATGAATACAATATTTTACTCTATTGGCAAAATGAATGTTTGCCACAAGTTTTAATAAGTTTCCCGCCAAAATGTTAAGGGAGACAATCTGGGATGTGGGCTGTCTCATGCATAGTGTCCATGAGTTTCCTCAGAAGCTTCACTCACAGAATTTTCACAGAGAAACTGAAAGCAGTTAGTATAAACATTGACAGGGTTATCACACTGACACACCACAGATTCAGGAAAAATACTCTATTCATAAAATATGTCAGTTATGATGAGTTTAGATGATGTAGTTTCTTGTAGCAAGTAAATATCTTATTTTAGAAGGCATAGAAAATGAAAAATTTATTTAAATGTTTTTGAAAATCTACTTAACAGTAGCATAATAATCTGTGTTAAAAACTTGTGTCCCAAACATATACTTTACTATAACTCATTTAATTAATCTGATTGACAAGCATAAATAATCTTATAACTCTATTCTGGAAGAAATGTCATGTGATATATTTTAAAGCAGTAGGTTAGCATGATTGCAAAATCTGGTTACTAATATGTGTTTGCTGTGCATTATTTTATATAAAGCAGACAGATTTATTCTAGGGACAGCAAGTAGGATTGTGCTCTACAAAGACACAACTCAGTGAGATCAGATATATATATATATATATATATATATATATATATATATGTGTGTGTGTGTGTGTGTGTGTGTGTGTGTGTGTGTGTGTATGTATGTATATATGTGTATGTGTATATGTATGTGTGTGTGTGTGTGTGTGTGTGTGTGTGTGTGTGTGTGTGTGTGTGTGTGTGTGTGTGTGTGTATATGTGTGTGTATATGTATGTGTGTGTGTCTGTGTTTATGTGTGTGATGGCTTTTTTTTTTTTTTTTAGGTAATAACGCAGGTGTTTCTGAGAATCTGCATAACTATGAAATATGATTTATAATAATTTTTATGAATACAATATTTTACTCTATTGACAATAATGAGTTTAAATAAATGCTCATATACAAACAATTCAAGATTTTTTTGGAAGCTGTTGATAGAATTCACATGACAGAAAATAGATGCATCTTAATGCATGTAATGTCTGAATCATATTAGCCAAAGTTTTTGATTTAAATGAATGTTAGAACATAATTTTCTCTCCTCTTGATTTCTAACATTAAGATTATTTGAATGCTATTAGAATACAAGTGTTATATATTACATAGATCTATATAATAGTATGAACAGTTTAAAAAAAAAAAAAAAAAAAGTTTATTTTGGTTTATATGATGCTGTTTTACCAAATGTGTAGTTTTGTCTTGATAGATAATTGAATTGAAAACTGTTAACCTCAGTTAAATATAACTAGTATTAAATTGATAAGGTGGTAGCTGAGGTACTGCTGCTTAGGGTAGGGGGTTAACTTGAGTAGTAAATACTGCTCTAAGTTGGAGTTTTCAACTCCAGGCGGGATGCAAGGTTTAATCCTTACATTATTTTCACTTGTTCATTGTTATATGTATATAGTTTTGACATCCACAATATATTTTGTACACTCATTGTCACTACAAACAAAATTGAATCCTATACAAAATCCCATAAGAGATTTAATAAATACAGCTATATTTAAAGGTACACCTAAAGAGGAGATGTAACATTATTTATCTGGTTATTTGTTATTTCGATCATAAGATTCTTGAGTTTTAAAATGCCAAATGACATCTTTAAAAGGAGTTTCTTTAAACATTAATGGATTGAATAATCCGTGTAAAAGGGCAAGCCTAATAAGATACATTAATCTACACAAGGTCAATCTAGTCTTCCTGCAAGAAACCCATCTCTTGAAAAAAGATATTGATAAACTAGCCACTAATAAGTATACAGTATTGGTTAGTTCAGAGCACACTCAGAAAAAAAGAGGAGTGGCTATTTTATGGAATAAAAGTATGCCCATTCCTAAAACCATTAAGTCTTATCAGGATGACAAAGGAATGTTTTGTATGGTTACAATACAAATTAATGGGAAGACTTACACTTTAATAAATGTATATTGGATACCTGGAATTGGTATTAATACAGTGAAACATCATATTGATAAGATCATATCATTCTCTATAGGGGATATTATTTTAGCTGGTGATTTTAATTGTATACTACATGAAAGTGATACTACCACTATAAAGAAAAGAAGAATTACATCTAATGCAAAACATTTAAATGATTTTGCTAATTCTTATCATTTGAATGATATTAATAATCAGATAGAGTCAAAATCATTACCATACACCTTTTTTTTCTAACAGATACAAAACTTATTCAAAAATAGATAGGGTCTTTATTTCTAACCAGATGGTAACAGATTTAATTAATTCCAAAATCATTTCATGTCCTATATCTGATCATAACTCAATTGTTTTTGAATTCATGATAAAAATACTCATAATGTTCAGATCAAAAGGATACCAGCATACTTAACTCAGCTAAAAGACTATAAAGAATATATACTTTCAGAAGTACAACATTTTCTAGACATAAATAATACTCCTGAAGTCTCCATTGTCTATGTTTGGGATGCCTTAAAATCATATCTATATGGACAAAGTATCAGATGGTATAATAACAAAAGGAAATCTTGGGATAAGGAATTGTTAGATATTCAAAGTAAACTGGACTCTTATAAGCATAATAATAAAGAAAATATTATGGACAAGAAAGTTATTGAAGAAATAAACAAACTAAATGAGAAATACAAAGAAATTTTAACTCATAAAGTTAAAATAACTTTAGAGAAATACAAGTTTTGTCTTATTCAATAAGCCCCAAATACTTACATAGACTTAAAAATAAAACAAAAAGATTGAATAAACAAAACCATATCAAAGAAATCTTTTCTCTAAGGGAAAAGAAGAATGTTTCTAGTATACCAGAAATACTGGACGAATTTAGAAATCACTTTCACAAGATTAACCATAACAACATTAACATGGAACCTAAAGATAAAATAAAGGAGTTTATAACCACAAACATGAATAAAAAGCTGAATAAACAACAGATTAAACTATTGGACAAGAGTATTTCATATACAGAAGTTATTACACAAATAAATAAGCTTAAATCAAACAAAGCACCAGGTAATGATGGTATTATACCAGAGATATATAAAATCCTTTCTAAAACTACATATTCATTAATACATAAGGTTTTTATTCTGGCCCAAACTGAGTTAATAACCCCCCCCCATCTTGGCAATATACATTTATTTCACCAATTTTAAAACCTAATAAAGATCCAACTAGATGTTCTTCATATCGACCCATCTCATTACTTAATGTTGATTATAAAATGTTTATGAGTATTTTTGCTGATAGATTGAAGACAATTATCCCGGCATTATAGACATAGATCAGACGGGCTTCATTGTAAATAGAAATACTTTTGATAATATAAGAAGAACTTTAACATTAATTGATTTTGCAAATAGGAAAAAGAAAGATTTAACACTTATTAGTCTTGATATAGGTTCAGCATTTGATTCAGTAAGTTGGGACTATCTGTTTACCTTACTGAAATGCACAAATTTCTCTGATGCATTTGTAAATTTAATTGAGCATTTATACAAAGGAACTGGCTTATATTATGGTAGGAACATATGTTTCACAAAAATACCCATTCTTAAAGGTACAAAGCAAGGATGTCTACTTTCTCCACTATTATTCACTTTAGTAATGGAGCCTTGGGCTAATTTGATTAGAAACAGTACTGACATAGAGGGTTTTGAAATAGAAGAAAATACAACATCAAAAATTCAACTTTTGCAGATGATGTTCTAATTACATCAGCAGGATCTAATTCTTCTATGCAGTCTTTATTTGATAAAATGATGAATTTTAAAAGTATTTCTGGTTTAATATTCAATGAAGAAAAACTAAGATACTACCTATATATACGAAAAATACTCTCATTAGTGATTTTACTAAATATGTACCCAACTCAGGTCAGATAACTTATTTAGGTATAATACTATCTAAAGATATTAAATCTATTATATATAATAACTATAATACCTGTTTTCTTAATATACAAAATCTTTTAATACCTGGAATAATATGTTTTTACTATGGAGGAGAGACTTACAATTATTAAAATGATAATATTCCCCAAGATTTTATACTTAATACAATCAATAATACTTTCACCTACAAAAATAACTATCAAGAAACTGAATACACTAATGTTAAATTCCTTATGGGCACCTAATAGACCTAGGATTGCATTAAAGAAACATACTAATAGCTGGTCTCAAGGGGTATTTCTTTTCCAGACTTTAATTTATATATTATCTCTTCTATTATAAAAGTTATTACTTTATTAATAGATCGGTCATATGTCGCAAAATGGAAAGATTATTGGGAGCTAATTAGTATGCACTTCATGAAAATCTCCTTAACACATAAAAATATGATTATAAATAACTCCATGTTGTGGTTGCTAAAGGAATTTTGTACTTCACCTATTACACCTAAACATATGGTCTGTTACCCATTAAATATTATTATTAGTTATCGTAACTTTATATTCATGCACCCTAATTTATACTCAGGATATGCTTATGTCATCTACTTCTGAAGGAGCTCATTTAGCTATAGATAATAATCTAAAGTACTGGTATCAGCTGATATCTGATAATAAAGTTAAAAATCTAGATTTCTTAAAACAAGAATTTGATCTAAGAGAAACTTGCTGGTTAGAGGTTCAGATCTTTAGACAACATCTCATTGATAGAATAGATCTAATGTCTATAACAGTTAAAGAATCTATTCCAAAACTGATTGATTACTTGATAATAAATTTACAGCATAAAGTTTCTGATAAAGGTAAACTTTCATATATACATAAAATTATCAGACAAGAAACTTTTTACAATGTAGATTCATACTGGAATTATTTCACCTCTATTAATGGGGACCCACCAACTCAACAAGATAAACAATATATATTGGAATCTGCTTATAGAACTACATCTTCCATTGTCTGGAGACTTTATACATGGAAATTTTTACATAGATCTTTTATACACCTTTGATGATGAATAAAATTAATAATAAAGATAATCTATGTAAGAGATGTAATGTAGAAATTAATGCTGACTGGGCTCATATGTTTTATGACTGTATGAAGTTGAAAGAATACTGGAAATCAATTAATGAATTTTTGCAGGCTCTTTTTACAGATAATTTCATTATTTCTAAGTCTCTTATATTATTCAACACACCTGTACCTCAATGTGTTAAAAAGATTAAGCTTCCCTTGTTATGGTCTATCCTAGCAGTGGCTAGGAAAATAATAACTAGAAATTGGATTTCAGATACACCTCCTTCGTTCAATGAATTTAAAAATGTTATGAATATAATGTGTCATATGGAAATAAGCACAATTAGAATGAGAACAACTAGAAAAACATCACATTTTATTGTATGGGATAATTTACAAAATTTGTTAAAAAAATTCTAATTTCAATAGCACAGTATTTTAGCTTGATTAATTGATCTGATTGTAGTGGATGTCTTTGTAAATACTTTAGTTGTTTTGTTGAATATTATAATAATACCTATTTTTAATTATTTGTATAAAATTGTTATGATATTTCTCTTATATGGTAAAACAATAAACTTGTTTTGAAAAAAAAAAAGAAATTCTGGGGCCTTAAATTTAATGAAAATAAGACACAGATATTGCTTATAAACTCTAATAAAAAGACATAGATAAATATTTTTTCTAAATACATAACTGCTGACAATAAAATGCAATACTTAGGGGTTACATTAACGGATTAACTAGATAAGACAATAACAGTAAACTACTCTAATATTCTAAATAACATTAAAACACTCATTCAAAAATGGAATAAATATTTTTTTACAATGGAGAACAAGCATTATATAAATAAAATTATTATTTTTTCAAAAAATATTACACTTCATACAAACCTTTTCTAGACCACCTTCTAAAACTTACATAAAAGAATTTAATAAATGAATGCTGAACTTCTTATGGCATCCCAACAAACCCAGAATAGCTCTGAATCATCACTTAAATGACTGGGAAGCAATAGGAATCAGTCTTCCAAATATATGCACTGTCATCTAATATAAAAACAATATCATTATTGGTAAATAATGCTTATTCTGTCAGATGGAAGCACATACATGAAAAGATATGGCTAAAATCAAGTCTTACATTACCATCAATATATACTGATTTGGTATCAAATAGTTTTCTTTGGATGATGAGAGAACAGTTTACAGAAAACAAACAGAAGCACGTGCGTTCTAAGTTTATAAACAACATATTAGAAGGATATAAAACCCTTATGAATAGGAATCCCAACATAAAAGCTTGGTCATTCTTGCTATATCCTATTGCATGCACACAAAATAACATTAAAACTTTTGATATAGATATAATCAAGACTCTTAGAAAGCATAAACTGACTTATTGGCATCAGTTACTAGACTCTGTAAAAGTTTTGACAATGAAGTAAATAAGAAACACATTTGATTAAGTTATTGATCTATGGCTAAGAATTCAGGATATCAGACAACACATCTTAAACAGGATAGAGACAATGCAATTAACAATCAAATAAAATATGCCTACATTTATAGAACACTTGCCCTGGCATTCGTGAAGCCCGGCGCAAGGACGGCGTTAGCCTTGCACCGACCATGCAGCGTAGAGATGGCATAGCAGCACCACATGCATATTAATGAAGGTGTGCTGCCGTAATGGCCACATGCATAGGAAACATGTATGAGTGCAGGGGGCATGATGTCCAAGTGCTGCACGGAGGCATGAACATGTCGGCTGCATACGCGCAACCTCAAATGCTGACTAGTACAGCCTGCCTCTAATAGTAATCACTGCTGTCAGTGTCCATGGATTCTGAAATGTATGCAAAGCATACAAGACATCATTGCAAACACCACAACAAGAAGTAAACACAAAGGCACATAGCTGAATATTGAGTCCCCGTCCCTCGAACAAAGATATTTAAAACCCCGTGCCAATTGCCAAGCCTAGCCCAATGGTTTGGGTTACCACTTGTCCTACATTGTGAGGGACAGTCCCCCTCTAGGCAGGTGTGTCCATACCAAAACCATAATAAATGTGAAATGTCCTGTGATAGTAGGACATAATTATGTCCCACATGTTATGTAATAGTCCCATACAGTACTTATGTCTGTATATAAATTACCTATATGTTACAAGAAACAGAATAAGCAAGTAAATGAAACAGAATAAGCAACTACACTGCTACAACAATAAAAGCTTATATGTAGGCATGAAACTAAAGTACTATCCTTTGTAATGACTGCAGGTATGTGTTGGCCTGTAAACTCATATGTGTGCCATGAAAATGTCCCATCCAGGTCATATGAAAAGGTGGCAACCCTACCAATAGTCACAGCATTCACCCAATATCTGCCCATTTGAGGTCCATGTCGTCCTTGTCAGGATGACCCATAGATGAACGGGTATTACCCGGATCTACCTACCATGTCATGAAAGATAAGTATTTGTGAGTACCTATGTGTGTGAAGTACAGCATGTGGATGATCTGAAATGTTAGTGTAGACCTCACAACCATATTGGTCCCAGAGATATGTAGTGTATGCAATGTGTTCTGTTGACTGTACCATGGGCCATCAACTAGAGAAGGGATGAATGTTGTTTGTGGAATATGGGGGTGGGGGGTGATGGGCAATGTAATAATTCACCAAGGGGAGACTGGGTTGGATGCACAATAGGTGAACTGGAGGTCTACGAGGGAGTGGTGGGTGAATCAGGAAGATAACCAAAGAACAAATATACACATCTGCAATACAATCCCACAGACATGTGAACATTAAAATGTGCAATACACATGTACAGAAACATTACTGGCACATACCCACATAATGGTCTGGCCTGAACTGAGCCATCCAACCCCAACACACCTGGATGCATAAGTGAATACCCATCATCCCATTCACAGCACACCACCCGCCCCTTCCTGAACGTCCACCAATAATAATAAATATAATTTACATTTTGATGGTCTACAATTTGGTGATAAGGTTCATTATTTAGATATTTCATTGTTAGGTGTGGTGGGTAATTCGATTCAAACTACTGTATATCGTAAATTTACGGATGGTAATCAATTCCTTTTTGGCACTAGTTGTCATCCTTTACATACTTTGTCGGCTTTACCCTATGGAGAAATGATCAGATTATCTAGATTGTGTAGTAATGAAGCAGACTTGGAGAAAAATATTTATGATTGTGTTATTATGTTTTTACGAAGAGGTTATAGTATGGAAATATTAAATGAATCTATTGATAAATTATTAGTTAATAATAATAATAGTAATAGTAATCAATTAATGGCTAATAAAAATATAAAAAACTTTATTTTTTCTCCATATGTTAAAAATAATAAACATCCAAAGGTGGTAGATCAAGAAATTCAAGATATTTATTTTGTAACTACTTTTAATATATTGAGTAATAAAATTTGGGAAATTATTAAATATTTTTGGAAGTTTTTGACTTCCGATAAAAGTCTTTATAAATTATTTCCTGTTGTTCCTAAAATAGCTTTTAAGAGAGGTCAAGATCTATCTGATAAGTTGATTAAAGCTTATTATATTTCTCCTGAGAATAGGGTAAGTTATACTTTACATACATATGGTACTATTGCCTGTGGCCATTGTAATATATGTAGACATGTGAAGTTATATTTTGATAAAATTAATGGATTTATATTTAAACCTAATAATATTTTTTCTTGTAACTCCATAGGTGTAATTTATTGTATTAGGTGTCCGTGTAAACTATATTATATAGGGGAGACAAAAAGAAAATTTAAAACTAGAATGCAAGAACATATTAGAGATATTAAAAGAGG
The DNA here is from genome assembly GCF_019279795.1 of Protopterus annectens. NCBI lineage: Eukaryota > Metazoa > Chordata > Ceratodontiformes > Protopteridae > Protopterus > Protopterus annectens. Next base: position 411,084,211 of record NC_056726.1, on the reverse strand, counting down.
AATATTAGATAGTCCAATTGCTTCTCATTTTATGGAATTTCACAAAAGTAATGTGGATGTGTTTGAATGTTGTGTTCTTGAGAAAATTTTTATTAGAAAAGGGGATGAAAGATTAATTAAGAATGCTTTACTATTTAAAGAAACTATTTATATATTAAAATATAATACTATGTCACCAAATGGTTTGAATTTAGAAGTAAATTGGAAAAGTTTGTTATAATGTATATTTTAAAGTTTTTTTGAATATGTAATGTCTTTTTTAGTATTTAATTGTACTTAAATTGATTAATTTGATATAATTGTCTAATTAATTAGAGTATATATAGGAGTGGGTGTGTTTTGTAATTTGTGCTCACTGAAGGCTATTATGCCGAAGCGCTAAGCTGAATTAAACCTTTTTTGTGGAACTGGCGTTGTTTTTTGGAGGTTGCCTTACTCCTTTTGTTGTTTGTGCCACATAATGGTCTGGCCTGAACTGAGCCATCCAACCCCAACACACCTGGATGCATAATTGAATACCCATCATCCCATTCACAGCACACCACCCGCCCCTTCCTGAACGTCCACCAAAACCAGCCATACTCGGGCTGCTAGATAGGCATGGCCATATCTGCACATAGTGACCCTTACCCATATCTAGTAGGCAGTCTCACCCTAGGCATTCTCAGGATTGCAAACTATGTATCCCTTGCATGTATAACCCTACCTTACAGCCGTAAAGCAAAGATGGTCATCGGTCCCCACAATTTTTGGATATCCCTCATGGGATATGTATCTGTTCTAAACATTAGACTTGGTGTCATGACACAATGTCCAGTCCTGTATACATCTGGACACAAGTTGTATGAGCAGTAGTTGTCCACAAGACTGCTCAGCCTCCAGCCGGTCCTGCAGAACCTACGACCCGGGATTAAACACCTGACTGTGATGCACGTCTTCCCACGTGCATTATCGGGAATATATACCTTACACATTTGCATAGTGGCAGTCGGATATAGGGTGCTTAAGGCGTGTAAAATGAAAAACTTCAAAGATCAATACACGTTAGGTTCAAGCAAGGCACCCTTTATTACTTGCAGCAAGGAGACAAAGCATGTAGGTACAAGGTTTGTCTAACTTTCTGGTGCTCAGTATATTATTCTTATACAGTTCTCTTCATGTCACATAGAAAATGTTACTAATCTACTGCTGACGTAGTTGGACACAGCTTTCTGTATGTTACACAGAAAAATGTTACCAGGCTTATTGCTGACGGTCAGATTATTGCTGTCTTGCAAAAACATTTGAGAAAAACAAACTGGCCTTGGGCTTATTTTAGCCCACATTGTCTCTTCAATTCTTCCATTGTACAGTTCTAATACATGTGATACATTTTGTCTAGATTCAAGGTACATTTCTAGCTTTGGTACAAGTAGTGCTGACTATGGTTTAAGCTTTCAAACATCTATTGTTTTCTTTATCAAGACTTCTAGCAGCTGCACATTTTCTCATGGCATAAGCAGAAATAGAATGTCTCTTATTAAGTCTCCGGTAGCTGCACATATTTTCATTGCATAAGCAGAATAAAGTGTCTTTTATTAAGTTTGTAATAACTGTGCAGATTCATGCAGTATGAACAGAATAAATGTATTAACCCTTTTAAGCCTTTAATGTACTAAGCATGCACATTGCTATTATGCATTTTCCTAACATTTCCCCCCTTTAAATACTTTTATTCTACTTCCAAAACAAGCATAAACAGTTTTTTTTCCCCCTTAACCTCTTCCTACTCAGGATTTGCAGTTAAGAGAGTCATTTAGTTTAAACCCATGAAAGCATTTTCAATTTTTCAGTAACTCTTCGAGTTCGGCATCTTGGTATAAGGTTTCCGAAACTGAAATGTCTACAAAATTATTTTTGATTAGTCCTTTTATGCAGGGGATGCAGCAGCACCCACACACCATCAGTAGAGCTATCGCTACACAGATGGCAATCAGAATGTTCATCAGGATACTGCCCTACCCCCCAAACAATTTCTGGAAAAAGCCCGTCAATGGATTTGGTCCTGGTTTGGTCATGGCCGACACCTGCTGGATTACCGCAAGATGGTTGTCTATCTCGTGTTTGTGGTCAGGAATATACGAACAGCACTCCTCCTGGATTAAAGCACATGTACCTCCTCTCGCCGCTAGGGTAAAGTCAAGAGCCATGCGATTTTGAAGTACCACTCTTCTCATGGCAGTCAGTTCATCGGTTACCAATTCTAGGGCCGAAAAGGTTGCATTACTCTTCGCCTGCCCACGATATGACAGTATCACTCAGATCTATGTGTGATAGTCCTTTGTTATTTCCAGGGCCTAAGTCATGATGGTATTTCCAGGGTGCATTGATTTGTCCTACTGGATTGACAGGCTTCTTGATTTCTCAGACATTCCAAATCTTCCCTTGAGGTAAAAATGTCGTGTGTCGTATGGCCGGAACCAGGTATCCCAAAAAAACAACTGCTGGACCAATTCTCGGGTAGTCATTTATATGCTTTTCTTCTGCATATAAAGTAACAATCTTCCACTTTAGTAGTAACTTTACTATACCCTTGCTCTGCATGAAACATTTTTCTGTCGATTATAGACAGTTGTTTGTAGAGATCAGCATTAAGTTTTACTTCTTCAGTTGTTCTATGCATCAGTTTAACAAATGAATCATAGCTCGTGTTGCAATAGAATCTGATGTTATCGGATTTAGTGTAGCATCTATAAGGAACAGTTACATTGCAATAGCTCCAACCCACCTTGACTGTATCATTCTTATAAAAACACACAGTTCCTTTCTGTCGAATAGACAAGTGCAATGCTACCTTATCTTTTGATGTGACATCTGATGTATCATGAATTAAGTTTTCCCAGGTCTTGTTAGCCCCTAGGGGAACTGCAGTTAACAGTAGCCCCACATATGCTGTTGGTAAAGCTGTGCAAATCCAGCAATTTGAAACATTGAAGGTTTCAGCATACACATATTTAATTACCTGGTAAGCATTAAAGTTCGGGTGCCACTCTGCACGCTTATTTAGTTCTACTTGCATGGCTGAGAAAAGAAATGGCCACAATAAATTGTCACCAGTACAGTCAACAGGATGGTCATGTAATATTTTTGTGGAAACGGTTGTTCTGCATTTCCATTTTCTCTGGTTCTTCCAAGTAGGTGTATTTGGATCTTACTGGATTCCATCATCTTATTTTGGACACGTGATCTTACTCTCTGCCCTAGTAGGACCTTCAGCACCGATGGTTTCTTCACTTGGTTTGAGATGGATCAGTCCTATTGATCTGACCCCCCTTTGTAGCCAGACATTGTGCTTAGGGTCCCGATGGAGAGGTAAGATCTTTGTCCAATTCAAAGTTCTTTACCAGCTTGCAGTGCATCAGGTGTATCCACGAAGCTCGTTCTGCTATTTTGACTGCAGTAGGTGTCGAAAGAAGCACCTGGTAGGGACCTTCCCATCTTGGCGATGCCCAGTTCTTTTGCTTCACGATTTTAATCCATACCCAGTCTCCTGGCATCACTACCACTTCCGATGTTTCGGTTTGTTTTTTATCTGAAACAGAATTTGACTGCAACAGATGTTTAGAACTCAACAACTTTTTTATATATTCAGCCAGTGTAAAATCGGCTTCCTGGTCTGATGACATGAGAAGTTTCCACTGGGGTGTATAATAAGTTCTTCCAAACAGTTTCTCAAAAGGAGTCAATCCTTTTGCTGTAGGGACAGTTCTCATGTTCAACAGTACCAGGGGTAAACAGTACAACCAAGTTTTTTCTGTCTCAGCTATTAATTTTCTCAATTTGCTTTTTAATATACCATTATGACTTTCAACCAGCCCTGCAGACTGTGGATGGTATGCCCAATGATTTTTTAAAGAAATACCAAAATGCTTACTTAACTGCTGTATGGTTTGATTTACAAAATGTGTACCATTGTCACTGTAGATTCTTTCCGGAATGCCAAACCTAGGAATAATTTCCTTGACAAGTACTTTTGCCACTGTAGCTGCATCCGGATTTTTGGTTGGAAAGGCTTCCACCCACCTGGAAAACATATCTATAATGACAAGACAATACTTTTTATTTTCACATTTGTTCAATTCTATGAAATCCATACAGATAGTGTGAAACGGATATGGTGGTGTGGGCAAACTCCCTTGCTTGGGCTTTATCACCCCCGTGCATGATATTTGTTACAAATTTGACACATCAAACAAAATTTTTTAGAGTAGTTTGTAAATCCATACGTTGTGAACACTTGGTTCACCAGCTGAACCATCCCCCCTGTTGAGACATGGCATTGCCCATGGCTCAACAATGCTGCATAGCGAAACAAATTAGAGGGTAGTATCGGTTTTCTTTCTTTAGAGATGTACAGCCCCTTTTCGAGGATTGCTCTTCATTTTATCCATCGCTGTTTTTCAGCTTGTGTAGTGAGTGTCTGCATTGTTTTTAACATGTCTAGATCTAAGGTTTCAGATGGTTGCAATTCCTTATTTAAAAGAAACACTTCTGTGGCTGCTTGTTTTGCAGCTGTATCAGCTCTTGCATTGCCTTTTGAAATCCTATCCTCTTGCTTGGTGTGAGCTGTACATTTGCAAATGGCCACTTTCTGAGGTAACTGAATAGATTTTAAAAGATCTAAAATAAACTGTGCATGATTTATAGGTTTGCCAGTAGATGTTATCATTCCCCGGTTTTTCCACTGTTTTGCAAACACATGTACAGTGGAAAAAGCGTACTGGTTGTCAGTAAAAATGTTTACATATTTACCCTTTGCTAGGGTACATGCCCGTGTCAGGGCAATCAATTCTGCTAACTGTGCAGATAAATAGTGTGGTAAAGATTTTGCCTCTACAATCTCAGTATCAGAGACTACTGCATATCCTACTAGGTTTTTTCCTGCAGGACCCCTTTTGCATGAGCCATCCACATAATATGTCACCTCGGCATTGTCCAAGGGGATATCCATGAGATCTTTTCTAGGTAGAGTCTTTTGCTCAATTACTTGCAGGCAGCGGTGGGGTGTGCCATCTGCAGGGGTTGGGAGCAGCGTAGAACGGTTCAAAGTTGTACATCATTCAATTGTCATATGAGGTTGGCTCAACAATATAGTCATGCAGGAAAGATACCTAGCAGGGGAGAGATATGCCACTTTTTCTTGCAGTAAAATGATCGTGACTGCATGGGGCACTCTCAAAGTGAGAGGGTGGAACAAGACTACTGAGGCTGAAGCCTGCACTGCCATTGCAGCTGCAACTACTGCTTGTACACAGTGGGGTAAGGATCGTGCCACTGAGTCCAGTTGTGATGAATAGTAAGTGATGGGGCATTGCTTATCCCCATGCTGTTGTGTTAATACTGATGTCATGTAACCCTGCTTGCAATCTACAGTCTGGAAAAAACGTTTATAATAGTTTGGCAATCCCAGAACTAGTGAGGACGCTATTAACAGCTTTAATTTACAAAAGGCAGACTCTTCCTCTGGTGTCCATTGTAACAAATCCTGCGCTGCCATAGGCGTCTTATATATAAGGTCAGTTAAGGGTGCAGATTCCAAAGTGTAGTTTGGAATCCAGCTTCGGCAAAAATTAGTTGTACCCAGGAAGGACATCATTTCCTTCTTGGTAGTGGGTTTTGGTGCTTGTAAAATTGCTACTTTTCTGTCCTCATCTAACATTCTACCTTCATTGGATATTACATATCCTAGGTATTTAACCTGTTTTTTCCAGAGCTGCAGTTTGTCTTTGTTTACCTTATGTCCTTCAGCAGCTAAAAATCGTAGAAGTGCTATGGCATCTTCCTCACAATCCTGCTGGGTGGGGGCCGCCAGCAGGATGTCATCAACATAAAGTAAAACCTAGCTACCTCTTGGTGAGTTGAATCCCACCAAGCTGCTTGCCATTTCTTGTGAGAATATCATTGGACTTTCACAATATCCCTGTGGTAGGCATGTATATGTATGTCTTTTTCCCTGAAATGTAAATGCAAACCAATACTGGCTATCAGGGTGTATCGGTATAGAAAAGAATGCTTTGCTAATGTCTACCACAGAAAAATACTGTTGTTGAGGTTTTAAGTCATTCAACAGGGTGTGTGGATCTGGCACTATGGGTGCCCTTGGTATTACCGCGTCATTTACAGCTTGCAAATCCTGGACCATATGCCATTCTCCATTGGCTTTTTTAACTGAAAATAAGGGTGTGTTACATGGTGAATCAGGAGATTCTATTAGTATCCCTCCTTTAAGTAAGGATGTTATAATAGGCTTTATCCCTGCCTATGCATCTTTTCTTAAGGGATACTGTCTTTTTTGTGGTCTGAATGCTGACTTTGGCATGATAGTGACTGGCCCCGCTGTACGAATGAGTCCTACATCTGATTTCCCTGTTGACCAGAGAGTCTCTGGTATACCTCGCAAGGAGTTTTCTTCCTCCTTTAATAGCAGTGTCCATCAGCTGTCTTTGCTAGATTGTAAGTGGGTTGGTCTGAGTTATCTAATTCAAATTTGGTACTTGTATCCCCTGTCCTGACAGTTCTAGTTCTGTCTGTTTCTCCCATCTCATGGCTTTTTCTCCTAGGTCTGCCCATTTTATATTTTTGTTTTTAGTTAAACTAACATGTGGTAATCGATTAGATTTATAAAGTGCAAAAAACTCCTGGGGCAATGAACAGCTGGCTACACTGTTCCCTTCTGTGTCCCAGTACAGGTTACGCAGCATCAATCTATTTGTATGATTCTTAAATAATTCTTTCTCATATTCCTTATCAGGTCCTGATGTGATACAAAAATACAGGGTACAGTACAACAGGTGTTGCTTGTCAATGTCAAGGGAGGGAAACATACTGATGGCTATGCTCATTAGTTCCTCAGTCACAGTCCCTGGACCAGTCATAACCAAGTCCTGGCTGTACCAGTAAAACATTTCACCCTCCGATTGCACCACAAGGGTATTATTTTGTCGCTGTGCTTCCATACCCTGCATAGTTGGGACTAATGCTATACCAAATATCTGCATGAGGTCTCTGCCCAAGAGATTTACTGGGCATTTTGCAGAAACTACAATTTTGCTTTTCTGTGTTAATCCTGAAACTGGATCAGTTATTGCAATGTTATGGGAGAGAGGCTCCCGATACAGCTGTCCATTAGCTGCTTTGACCAGTATGTAATCAGGTGACTCTACTTTTTCTGGTAGTTTGGAGGGGTGTATCAGGGTCCGTGATGCCCCTGAATAACACAAAAATTTGACCTCCCTTCCTTCTACCAAGAGTGTAACTTCTGGTTTTGTGTCTGTTAAATAGAGTTCCAGGCTCAACAAAGCTAGGTCTAATATTTCATTTTCTTCATTGTCACTAACTTCCTGCACTTCCTCTACTCCGTCTTTCACATTCTCATTTGTCCTTTCTTTACTAGCCCCTTCTAGTGATTCTTGACTATCATATATTCAGTCGTCATCCTCCTTGTCTTCTGTTGTTGCCTTCTTATTTTTCCTGCAATCCCTTGCCAAATGTCCCTTTTTACCACATTTGAAACATTCTCCCCTTTTCTTACACCCTTCAAAGTCCTCTGATCGCTGATCAGACTGCTTGTTTCCCTGTGCATTTTTCTTGCCCTTTTTCCCAGACTGCACTACATAAACTTCTGCTCCATCTTCTACAGAAAATACTTGAGCTTTCTTTTTCTTTTTGCTATTAAAATGCCTTTTGGCATGTCTAGCATATTCAAGTAAAAATTGTAACCTGCTGGTATGATGGTCTACCATGTGCTTTGTAATAAAACTGCTTATAGGCATACTACTGCCTTTCAAAAATGCATTCTTTAACTGCTGTTCATATGGGGAATCTTGCGTTTGATCTTCAGGAACCTGCATTCCACAGTGGTTATTAAAACATTCTAACAATCTGGCATAGTACCGGTCAATTGTTTCACCTTCTTGTTGGATGCATTGATTAATGCAAGTCCAGTCTGCCCTAGGTTTCCATTTTTCAGAGATGCGGTCTGTACGACCTTTTACTCTTGTGTCTAATTCTGCGCTGCTATGTGGGAAGGGTCTTTGTGCAGCATCACGAGGGTTCCAGTTGCCACAAATCATGTACCCATCTGGCCCTACAATTTGTCTAACTACTTTTTCTACTTCTTCTCTGTTTAAGTTAGAACTTAACCTCATTCCTTGTAAGTCTTCTGAGAATTTTCTAAAATTAATCTTCGGATGGGGAATTCCCTCAGTGGCTTTCCGGATATCTTCCGGAGTCCAAGGTCTATATACTAAGATAGTTGGGTCCTGATTGTCCTGACCTGCCTGAGAATTAGGTACTTCTATAAGCAGGCATATTTCTTCTTCTTCTCCTATAGATCGTGGATTCTTAACTATTTGCCATAACTCAATAACTTCTTCTGAATTACTTGCCTTTGTTTGGGACCTGGTCCCGATGGGATCTTTGATTTTAGTTAGTTTTAGTTTTATAATACCTCTATCTTCAGTGACCACAGGATATAGTGGGGGTGGACTAACTTGCTCACTCGCTTCATATTCTGGTAAGGGAGGCGGAGGTGCTGATGCTATTACTAAGTTATTATCCTCCTTATCTAAAAACATTGCTTTTGAATCTTTGTTCCTTTGGTCCCTATGGTTTACTTCCTCCAGCCACCTGTGTGCTTGAGGAATTCCTAACTGCCGTTGCTTTTTTACCTGACCCTTGGAATTGTTTTTGAGTTGTTTGATAAGTTTGATAAGCAAGGATTTTTCTAATTTTCCGTCGAATTCATATTTATTAACTCATTTTGAAAAATATTTAATATTATCGGCACGTTGCGACTGTATATATTTTGCGTCTTCCATTAACGGCGGGTTCTGGGGTGTTTTTGTGCAATTATTACCCATTTTATTTTACCTTTGATTGTTACGTAACTTCTCTTAATTTTAACGTGTACCACGGATTTTGTTATAGTCTCTTCAGAATGACTGCCTACTTATTTTGTTTCCCCTGATCTATGACAAGACAGTACTCTTTTTTTATCCCTGATTGTAAAAAAAATACAATCTGATAAAAAACAATACACATCTAGTCCCTGATCTGAAACAGAAAACAGAAAAAAGTAGATTCACCTTACCTGAGCCCACATGATTGATCACCAATTCGCGGAGACCCGTCCTTCAGTCACAGATCAGAAAGTGGCTGGCCTCTTTTGACGACAATTCAGTCGGAGGACTTTTCATATAAGAAGAACCGATTTGGTTTCTTCCCCATACGGTTTCAGCCACCTGGCCGTCTGATCTGAGGCGAAGACAGGGTTCCAGTCTGAAGGACCAATCTGTAAAAGGAAAAACTTCAAAGATCAATACACGTTAGGCTCAAGCAAGGCACCCTTTATTACTTGCAGCAAGGAGACAAAGCATGTAGGTACAAGGTTTGTATAACTTTCTGGTGCTCAGTATATTATTCTTATACAGTTCTCTTCATGTCAAATAGAAAATGTTACTAATCTACTGCTGACGTAGTTGGACACAGCTTTCTGTATGTTACACAGAAAATGTTAGCAGGCTTATTGCTGACATGGTCAGATTATTGCTGTCTTGCAAAAACATTTGAGAAAAACAACCTGGCCTTGGGCTTATTTTAGCCCACATTGTCTCTTCAATTCTTCCATTGTACAGTTCTAATACATGCAATACATTTTGTCTAGATTCAAGGTACATTTCTAGCTTTGGTACAAGTAGTGCTGACTATGGTTTAAGCTTTCAAACATCTATTGTTTCCTTTATCAAGACTTCTAGCAGCTGCACATTTTCTCATGGCATAAGCAGAAATAGAATGTCTCTTATTAGGTTTCCGGTAGCTGCACATATTTTCATTGCATAAGCAGAATAAAGTGTCTTTTATTACATTTCTAATAGCTGTGCAGATTCATGCAGTATGAACAGAATAAATGTATTAACCCTTTTAAGCCTTTAATGTACTAAGCATGCACATTGCTATTATGCATTTTCCTAACAAGGTGCTTTAAAGGAGACGTAGGTAGGGTTACCACCTGCCCCACCTTATGAGGGATTAAACACCTGACCATGATGCATGTCTCCCCATGTGCGTTATCGGGAATATATACCTTACACATTCGCATAGTGGCAGTCGGATATAGGGTGCTTAGGGTGCTGTAAAGCAAACATATGTAGGGTTACCACCTGCCCCACCTTGTGAGGGACAGTCCCTTTTTGGGCAGTTGTGTCCAGACCAAATATAATACAATGGCAAATGTGCTGTGATTGTAGGAAATATGTACCATATTTCATGTAACAGTTGCATTAAACAGTTATTAATGTAAAATACTCAAAGTTACAAGAAACAGATGAAGCAAACAAACCGCTACAAGAATAAGAATTAATTTAGGCAAATAAGTAAAGTTCTAACTTTTGTACTGACTGTGGGTATGTGTCGGCCTGTAAAGTCTGATGTGTGTCCCGAAAATGCCTCGCTTTGGCTATATGAAAAGGTGGCAACCTGAGATGTAAGCGGGTATGCAAGCATGTATGCACGACGGTAGGTGGCAGTGATTCAACGGTTCAACGGTATGGGAAATGTAAATGAGCATGTAGGTGTATATGCATGTGTATGTACAGACCGATATACACACACACACACACACACACACACACACATATATATATATATATATATATATATATATATATACATATAAATATATGTAGATATGAAGAATGAACATGGTCACAATATAGGAAATCCCAGTAATAGTTAGTGCTGTTATATATCAGGATGGCCATAGGTGAGCACCCCTCTGCATCCCCATACACAGGTAGGATACTAAAAGTGGAAAGAACAATCTCCCCTTGTTAAGTCTGACTTTCAGCTAGGTACAGGACAGTCCCGGTCCCCAGTCGGACAAGCCTAAACCCGGAAGACCATATGAACACCCTGACAATCGAACACACGTATGTGCCAGGACTATAGGCTGGAGAGGTCTGAATATCCTTGGAGTGAGTCAACATGTGGCACGTGTCCAGAGCAGTAGGGAATAGGAAATGGTGAATGTGTAGTAGTGCATTTTTCCCAACAGGTAAATGGATGCCTGCTGTGTAAGTGAAGTGATGAGGTATGTGTTTGGGTAACTATGCACCATGGGTATACATATAAATGAGGCAGAACACCAATAGTGTAGTGGTTAGAGCATCTGCCTAACGAAAAGGCATTCACAGTTCAAGGTCGACAATAGCACATACCATTTTCCTTGTGGAATGAAGGTTGCTCTGCTGTTAAGCCGACATTTAAACATGTAAAAGTGAATGTGTGTATTGCATGGGACTATTAACCAGATCCTTTCAATCGAAGTGGTATTATCATAATGTATAAGGCACAAATAAGCATAAATAAGCAACAGTAAACATATGTAATGCACAGTAAGCATAGGCGAGTGCGCCTGCGCGGGTGTAAGCAGCTCCCAGCATAGGAAATGTATGTTTGTATGTATAGATGTAATATATGTACATTTATATATATATATATATATATATATATATATATATATATATATATATATATATATATATATATATATATATATATATATATATATATACACACACACACACACACACACACACACACACACACACACATATATACCGTGTATCTACAGACATGAGAAATATATAAATATATATATATATATATATATATATATATATATATATATATATATATATATATATATATATATATATATATATATCTATGTGAAGAATGGACGTTGTAACAGTAAAGCATACATAAGGGATGTGAAGGGAATCAAGAGCAATGTTGGTATTATAAAGTGCTTTCAGCGTATGTCATAAAAAGCTGCCCAGGAGTGAGCAGAGCACCGCTACTCATACCACAGGCAGGGTATTACCAGAGGGAGTAACATTGTTGAAATGCTAGGTCTACTTTACACACAGACTGAATGTAGTCCCATGCTGGGACCTCCAAAAATTGGAAAGCGCAAATGGCCGTATTCCATAACCCCAGGAAAGGCACGTATGTGCAAATATACATGGCAGGAGACCCTGTGAAGACACGAGGCAGGACAGAATGTGTGTAGGGCCCCAAAAGCTCTGGAGAGGGAAATGTGTAAAGGTGTGTCATGGCTGCGATAACAAGTGGATAATGGATGTTACGTGTGTAAATTTAACACGGGTGGGGTGGAGGAACTCTGGGTATGCAATTATGGATCTCGGCGTGCCAGGGTTGGATGGGCCGGTTCTAATGGACCGCCCCGTGGAGGTCAGCTAGGTCGTAATAGGTATACATGCATACTCACATGCAGACAACAATATATGTTGACATACAAATTCTGTAACACATGCATTCCATTTGTTGACATAAATGATAGGAATGTGCCCATACAAACATCGACAGTACATGGAATAATGGGCTGTGCAGAAGAGGGACAGGTCAAATCACACTATCACATTCCAATTACCATCGGTAATCCATACATGAACATATAGCGACATCTGTCCACTGTATAGCATGCTACATACCGATTACAAGATAACTGGAGTTTGTTGGTGTTATAATGAATAAGGCACTGGTATGCTGGTGAAGCTTAAAAACACCATTACGCATGTGTAAGTGCGTATGAGCGGGGAATGTATTGACACACTGATGTACATATATATAATCATTTATATATATATATATATATATATATATATATATATATATATACAGATATATATATCTAAAACAGCAAGATATGAATATACATGTATGAATACATATGCAGATATGTCTGTATATATTAATGTAAATAGATATATATATGTTACAGTAAATATACACATGTATATACCTAGGGTTTGTTACAGCAGTTACAGGTAACATGTTTAGACCGGGCATATGTTGGTGGGAGGTCCACTCAAGAAACGTCTACTTACCACTTCCCCCAGCTAGGCCGGTGAGACATACAGACACGCAATAAAGGTAAATACAACACTGCTTCCCAGACCACAGGCAGGAAACTACCAGTGGGAGAGATCTACAAGGTCTACACTTTAAACATGGACAGTGACGTCCCTTGCGGGACACCAAAAATTTGGTGCCTTCAGCCAATGGGAGTAACACAGTTATGACCAGGATGTAGCTGTACATGGAAGAGTAGGTTGTGCAAGCCTGATAACACATGGATTGACACAACGTACGACATGTGTCCCGACTTGGGGAGAGTGGGCAGTGTGTAGGTGTGTGTTCATATCCCACCTGCATCCACCCGTGTCCACAGTAAGGATGAATGCTGTAGAGTAGTGGCAGGTGAGGGAACTATGGGTATGTGATTATGGAGCTAGGCGTGCAGGTGTTGGCTGGCGGACATGTATTTGGACTGCCCCGTGGTTGTAAGTAATATTCCGATGTGGGTATAGCAGATGCCCATACCTCCCAAACTGTAAGAGCACATCTACTGGACAGTCCGTAAACCATTGGGGGAATACATAGGGACCATATCATTGAACTGTTCCCGATTACCAGGGATGTCCGTGATTACAAATCAGTATCTTAACACAGTCCCAACTAAACCATCCTAAAACTAGTGATATTAGGAGGAAAGGTGGCAGAATACACGTAATGAATAATGACAACATGTAAGAGTCATAAACTGCATGCACCTCAGACAATGTGTATGAATACATATGTGCTCTGTGTCCATCAATGTGTCAGGTTAATAGCAGCAACCCTCTAAATGTGTCCCTGAAGTCGTTATGCAGTATCCCTAATTCAGTGTTTATTCTTCCCCATTCGTATGAGAGGTCTGATAGTGAGAGAAAGTGCATGTTCCGCCGACTACCTTAGAAAGTTGATAGAATAATGGGTTTGGGGTTATCACCTGTCCACCTTTGCGAGGGACACTCCTCTGTGGGCAGTTGTGTCCTGCATAATAACTGTAATTAAGGCAAATGTCCTGTGATGTAGGGCAAAAACTACCTATATTGTCTGTAGTAGTAGTATAAAACAATTATGTTCCTCTGAAACACCTAAATGTTATAGGTAACAGTATAAGCAACTATAATGCTACAAGAGTAACCTTTTATTTAGGTGAAACAGTGAAGTACATCCATTTCTACTGGCTGTGGGTGTGTTGCCCTGCAAAGTCTGACATCTCTATATACAGGTCCTATAGGGTTGCCACCTTTCCAAATGGCCAGAGTGGGACATGTTCTGTAGAAATGTCAGACATTCCAAGACTAAACATACCTACAGCGTTGCATAGTACAGGATGACACTTATTTGCACAAATAAAAGCTTAATCTAGTTGCATTTGAATCGCTTATGCTACTTCACATAACATATAGAAGTGTCATATATAAAATAACTGTTGTATGCAATTATTAATGAAACATAGAATATAATAATGTCCTGTAATCTGGACATGTGCTATGTCTTGATTATTTTCACACTGTCCCTCGCAAAGTGGGACAGGTGGTAACCCTAAAGTCCTACCTTGGCCAATTGAGAAGGTGGCAAACCTGTAATGGTATGCAGTAGCATGACCTGTCTGACGGTTTTGGCTACCACAACCCAACTACTCATTTGTAATGCAGGGTCTCGGTTCCCATGTATCAGCCAGATGAGAGCAGAGTGTATGCGGAACACACAAATATGATTAATTTACTGGACAGGCCGCTGATTCCGTACAGTTGAACGCCATGCCGTCGCCTAATGGGCAGCCATTCCCAATACTGTAGTCATGTAGTCCGATGTGATAGGCACTACAAGGTGGGAACAGATTGTAAGAGGAACACACAATTATGAATGATTCACCGGACAGGCCACTGATTCCATACAGTCGAACGCCATGCAGTTGCCTAATGGGCAGCCATTTCCGATACTGTAGTCAGGAGTGGCCTTAGGTCAACTGGTGCCCTAGGCAGAGGGCACAATGGCACCCCCCACCACACCACCCAGTGTCCCCATCCTGGACTACCTACACCAAATAAATACTGGTAAAGTGCCCACACTAAAGTGGTGCCCTAGGCGGCCGCTTAGTTGGCCTATGCCTAAGGCTGGCTATGACTGTAGTCATGTAGTCCCATGTGATAGGCATCACAAGGTATGCCTAAAGAAACACACGAATATGAATGATTCTCCGGACAGGCCGCTGATTCTGTACAGTCAAACACCATGCTGTCGCCTAATAGGCAGCCGTTTCTGATACTGTATTCATGTATTCCGATGTAATAGGCATTACAAGGTGGGAGCACATTGTATGATGTACACACAAATATGATTGTGTCACTGGACAGGTCGGTGTTTCCGTACAGTTGAACGCAATGCCGTCGCCTAATGGGTGACCAATCCCAGAACTGGAGTCATGTAGTATGATGTAATAGGTATCAGAAGGTAAGATTGTGGTCCTCGCTCACACCCAGGGCTGTGAGTGACAGATGCAAGCACCAATGCTGGTGCATTAGCAAGTGCGGGATCGAGCGGGTGTAAGTGTATTTGGCTACCAGTATGTGAGTATTGCATTGGTTAAGCAATGTAGAGGCTAATCAAGCGTAAGAGGCTGTAACCAGAGGATATCATACAGCAGAGTCATTCAACAGTATAGGAATGTATCCCAACATGTAGATGTACATGTGAGTATTTATGTCCAGCATATAGGTACATACATATATAGAGATGTATCAGGGACATACCATGTGGCAACAAAGCATTACAAATGAATGAAATGGGAAACACTAGCAACACCTGTATTATGTAGTGGTGTTGCTCTATGTGATCACAAGACTCCCTCAGACAGACGTGTCAGTCACACACGCAAATAGTTGTACATTGGCCGTATACATCACTCTGTGCATGTAATGTACATTAACACAACAATACCTGTCCAATCATTATGTTTGAACTGTACTCCTGCAATGTGCTGTGTGCAACATCATCATCATGATAAAGGTAAATGGAGTAACCATAGAGGGACCGGTAGTGTTTTGTGTACAATGGAGTCATCCTCCTCTCATGTACCTGGACCATGTAGGAGTGATGTGCATACCAGGACCATGCGCCTGAGGGACAGTGGTGAGGATAACAGTAGTATGTTATGATGCATATTACAAGGGTTTCATGTGTCCAGTGGGCATGTGAGTGTAATGGACAGCTATGTCTAGGGCAGATGGTGTCCTAGGAGCCGAACGGCCTTATGTGTCCGTAGGTGAGGGTCAGATGTTGGGGAAGGAGTGTAGGTATTGCCGTGGAGGATAGGTAGGAGCACAGAAATGACACCATACAGGGTTGGTATATGACACATGTGGGGGGGATACACCCTGGATGGGGATGGGTCTTCGGCATTCAAAAGCTCATGGGAACAGTGGGATGGAGGTCTCCAGCCATGGGCAAATGCCACTGCACCTAGACAGCTGCAAAGGAGGCAGTGCTGGGGGCTGTCCAGGAGGGGCAGCATCACCCTGTAAATGTGACACTCCGCCCTTGAATTGGCATATCTGGCTTCATAACCCCTTAGGGAGCCACCTACACAACATGCCCGGGACCGCACGACAGCAGATATTTACCTGTCTGATCCTGCTCCCAAGGGGGACATGCTCCATCCTCAGTGGTGGTACCACCAGAAGGTGGTACAGAGCCAACAGCGGTTGATGTTAATGGCTGGGACCCAGATGTGCTAGTGCCCGGTGCCATGGTCAGCTGAAGTGGGACAGGAAGATCTGCCGGGACCTACCAACCCATTCAGCCTATGGTGTTGCATTTTAAACCCACATATGGCTTTGTGATAGACAACAGCATACAGGACTACCTGCGACAGTATGCATAGATATCACCAGCAACCCAACACAACAGATGGTATACATTTGCAGAGGGAGCACAACACATGCATATATACCGCATGGCAACTGTACAATGTGTAGTAGACGTGTGACCGCAGCTATGAACAGTTGCCCATCATTGGCTTGTCACTGGGAATCCCACACAGTGTCAGCCATACCACTGTCTCATGTGACACATGTTCAGTCAGGGATGCAATGGCAGTAACACATCCCTATCATCATGTACTGTCTGCAATCCCCACACCATGCTTCTGCTGTGCACAGAAGTGTGTTCAGTGTGCAACACAGGAAACAAATGGTTGCACACACTGACCTGTTCACAGATGGCCCTACAGATGGAGTTCCCTCATGAACAAAGTACTGTCATGTCTGCATTTTAACATGCAGAATAGCCATTACCACACACATGTTAAACAGGCAGTAGTCTCAATGCAGCATAGCTACACTTACATGCTGTAGTTGTGTGGCACATCACCCTCCTGTCATTAGGCTATTTCACACTGTGGAAAATGTTTGAGGTACATCCAGATATCATCTGCGATGCCGTGTCAGAACACCACATCCAGGTACCACTCACAGCAACTGTCATGGCCAGATAATAACATGTTTCCCTTGATAGTGTACTGTGTTTATCATGCGGATGGCTATGGGAACACCATCACAGCTGTACCACATGCAATCAGCTAGAGGAGGACAGCAATAGGTGCAGATGCCATCACCTGACCATTTCCATCTGTTACAATACACATGCTGCTGTTGTACAGGTGTACACCTTCACATCCACCAGAGAGTGTGTGTGCGAGACAGGCAATGTACACCAGGGAAGGGCTTGGAGGCTTAACCATAAGCAACATCTGCCACACGCTGAATAGTACAGGGGCAAACCTCTGACTATTCATTACTATTACATGTGCGTGATGTTACTACATGTGCCACAGAGGTGGCATGTTGCAGTGCTGTAAGAACATGTGTGTAGGTGAGTGAGTGAGTGCCATCTGCAACAGATATAACAGACATACATTAGGTGTGGCACACGTCAGTCCACATGAACGGATGCCATTGTCACCACAACCACACTCTAATGGACACGCATTGACACCTTTGCCAGGGTGGCAAATACACAATGTAACTACTTAGTTTGCCACACCACAGTAATGCACAGGACCACATGCACCACAGGGGGTATCTGGGAGATTCTATGGGCTAGGGCATGTGAAAGTGCTTGGCAACTGTTGGTATGCTGATGAGGTTTATATTGGGAGTGACAGTGGTTGGGAGCATCACAACCCACACGCAGACACAGGGTGCCAGTACTGTCATGCAGGTATGCATTGCTCCATGGGTGTGTAGAGTTTGACTGTGCAAGATGGCTGTACAAGGCTGGGTGAGGGGTAATCCTTGCCATTACATCACCCAACAATGGTGTGCAGTGCAGGGGTGTGGTGTCTGCAATGTCCCACACAGATGGGTACTGCATTATCTGGCCTGACATCCTGGTTACCAATGTGTAGGGCCATATCTTTGCAATGCATGTCATGTCTGTGTTTGACAGTCCTTCACATGGACATTGCCTGGGATGTGCATGTCCCACAATACTGTACAGTGACATGTACAGGTGCACCTGGTTTGGCAAACACATGTAGAGTACACAGCCTGTTATACCCCAATATGCCAATACTGGCCTGGTGTGGTGAAACCTGCTTATAGTGAGCAGGTCAGCCCTGCACCTGCATGGATAGAATGGACAGGTATTCCGTGGTGTCAGTGGCATGGGTCCATACAGGGCACATGTGTACAGCATTGTGTAGCCTTAGTGGATCACATATGATGACATCACATATGTGGAACATAGTGAAGGCACAATGTCCACATATATGTGCCTAACTGCGGTCACACCATGCCTACTATCTGCCCTCAATGTGCATGTTACTAGCAACATAGTGGGATATCCTAGGCAAGGTTGCATGTGCATGGCACATGGGTATGGGACATATACCAGGTACTTGTAGGGCTGCATACTTAATTCACCAGCCCTTTTGCCAGATGTATGGGTATGGCTTGCCAACACAGTGCCGTGGCTGACTAACAGCTGTACTCCTTATGAGGTGGCCAATGTGTCATATTATGGATACTATATAGGACAACTACAAAACCCACTCCCAAACATGTCCAATGGTAAGACAATCACGGCCACCTCTACACAGGCTCTGACAGACAACCACACACTTGCCATGTCACACTGTAGCAACACACATTTAGGGCACGCGCTACAGTGAATACTACAAAGCACTGTACTTGTCTCATGCAGGCAGACATACACACACACACACACACACACACACACACACACACACACACACACAGAGTTGGCATGTCTGGGATTAGAACACCGAACTAACTACTTTACTACACTACAGCATTAAGCAGTTACAGAATGTGCTACTGAGATTACTGGGACACAGCACTCCCAGAGGTGTATTTGTAGATGGGTGACATCATCAGCCTTGATAACGGTGGGTACAAGAAATGTATGGAGCGTGAGCAGTATAAAAGCATTACGCTGTCCTCAGACAAACAGGGACACACACATACACACACATGGCAAGTATGGGACTAGAACACCAACCTAACTACTTTATTACACTACAGCATTATGCAGTTACAGAACGTGTTACCAAGATTACTGGGACACAGCACTTCCAGTGGTGTATTTGTAGATGGGTGACATCATCGGCCTTACTAACAGTGGGTATAAGAAATGTATGGAGTGTGAGCAGTATAAAAGCGTTACTCAGTCCTCAGGCAAACAGACACACACACACATACACACACACACACACACACACACACACACACACACACACACACACACACACACACACACACACACGGCAAGTGTGGGACTAGAACACCGACCTAACTACTTTATTACACTACAGCATTACGCAGTTACAGAACGCGCTACCAAGATTACTGGGACACATCACTCCCAGAGGTGTATTTGTAGATGGGTGACATCATCGGCCTTGATAACGGTGGGTATAAGAAATGTATAGAGTGTGAGCAGTATAAAGGTATTACTCAGTCCTCAGGCAAATGGACACACACACACGCACACGCGCACATGCACACACACACACACATGCACACACACACACACACACACACACACACACACACACACACACACACACACACACACACATGCCAGTGGCAGGTACGGAACACCTGCCTATTTACAGATTACTATTACAATACTACATACTTATGAATTGCGCCACACAGACTACACATGTCAAGGCTGTCATTATGACCGTCTGGGAATGCGGACATCAACAGGGATGCTGGCAGTTAAGATGTACATACCTGTGAACCTGTGTGTTTAAAGTAGGACTGACCTGGAGTTTGTCCATCTGTGGAATGGACAACTACTACCACTATACCGGTTTACAATGGCTATGTCCATACACAGAGGCACATAACCGACACAAGGTGTCACTGGGCATGCTCACACACTTCGTAGCATAGGGCTGTTCGGAATGCACTATGTGTCCTTCTACACAAGGATATACTGGGCATGCTCATACACTTAGTAGCACAGGGGGCATGCTCACACACTTAATACCACATGGCTGGTTGGAATGCACTACTATGTGTCCATCTACACAAGGATATACTGCACATGCTCATACTCCTAGTAGCACAGGACTGACTGGGATGCACTCTGATGCTAAACACAGAGGGCCACAGTGGCCATGCTATTACAGGCAGACATAAAGAACACATTGTAATGGGCTCTGGTGTTGTCATTGTTAGCAGGAACACTGCTCTACATATATTTGACACCGGTCTTTTACACATCACCTGTCATTCTGGGATGACATGGCTGACAGTAGACTTTTACACAACATCAGCTGTCATTCTGGGATGACATGGCTGACAGTAGACAGGCCTTTGTCACATATCACATGCATCCATGATACAAGGGAGTGTGGATATTACCCAAATTGCATCCGCCCACACAGTGCCATTCCAAGGCAAATGTTCTAAACACAGTTTAACTCCTATACACCTACAGGACAACTGCATTGTTTTCTTATGCTAAACAGTGCTAGATGTGTAGCATCCATATTCACAGCTGGTCACTGTAGATCCAACAATGGGGAGTACTGACATCTGTGCAGTGAGGAACACCTGGCTGATTTTTCTGTAGTGCACAATAGCACTACCACCATATACCTCAGAACCTAGCACTACCACCATATACCTCATAACCAGACATGTGAGCCATAACACAGGTACAGCCTGCTCCAGGTGGTGTACCCACATAAGGCCACTCACATATACTGACCGGTCCCCCCATGAAAGGCATCACAGATGAGCCATGTGCAGGACACAGTGTCACATGCTGCATTCGAGGATGTAAACTGCAGACACCACCATGCCCTCAGACCACCAACACACAACAATACATGTATGAGATACACGAGTACACCACCATGTGACCCTTGACCTGTGTACTGTACTAAGATCTACATCAACTGTAGACAGTACACATGTACTGACACAGTTGCATCATGTGTTATGCAATGCAATGATACCACTGTCTGTGGCCAGGTCAGCTGTACACATACCAGGGGCCCTCAGTACTTTCCACCATTAGCAGATGTCTGTTGCTGTACACCAGTACACACCTTCACATATGGATATGATATACATGTACCTGTCCTGGGTATGTACATGCCACACACACAACATACCTGTAAATAGCATAGCTGTTGTAGTCCTTTGTGCAAACCGGTGGCTACGGCCATTACACACATGCACATGGAATGTAGGTCCATGGCTGCTAAATGCTAACAGTGCATAAGGTGTAATATCAATGTTGACAGAGGTAACATTCCCTCTGTACTAGTCACCCATCATATCATACAACAGTCCATGTGTCATGTATGTCATTACACATATCCACCAATTGCAATGCCTACAAACATGACCAAATGTCAGGATTGTAGGACCTACACACCTGTAGACATAGTGTTGTGCATTCAGATAACATGCATGTGCAGTTGCTGATGTATGCAGGTGGCATGTATCCTAGTACATCATGCAGCCGCAATGCAGCCTCAACATTGCCAACTGTATATGGTGATATGCTGAATGTACAGAAAGATGTACCACAGGTATGGATAGATGTGTTGAAATAACTAAGTGGTGGGGCATCTTTGCAGATGGATGTTTGCTGTGGACAGCTCACAGGTGTATCACAAAGGGTCCTACAATACCCCATGTAACCAGTAAGCAATGGTTTCATTAATTGAACGACATACACATCTTAGACAATGGTCAGGTAAATCACTTGACACATGTTAATAGATATGACATCCCTAGTGCATATTATCAGCACTATTGGCACAGGAAGCATCAGTACAGTTTGTAACACATGCAATACTGCTGTACGTCTGACATACATAACATGAGCTAGGCAAGTCTGAGATTCACAGTACTGGCATGTGTGGTTGTGTGTGTGTTCATATATGTCACGTATTGTGGGGAATACATCTCAATTGTTACTCACTCTCCTGTACACTAGTATATACATCTGTACAGACTGCAATGTAGAAAGCAGGATATAGGCAGGGGTGTGTATCTTACACATGTGAGGTATCTATATGTGCATGACATAGGTGTATTAATTACTGAATGCCACAGTGTGTGTATGTAAGGCTGACTGGTCCCTGGGGTGAGGATGTATGTTGCCATACTGAACTGATAAGACCCCTCCCACCATCCAGGTGATGCATTCTACTATCCGTGTTGATGACCCTGATCTTAGGCCATTCTGACTACCTGTACATGTGTATTCTCTGTGGCGCATCATGTAGATGCACAGTACTGTAATGATGATTTGCACATAGGCAGGGGTCCTCATCCCACCAGTAGCAACTGCGTGTGAGTGTGTGTTACTGTGTCTGTGAAGCTGTGAGTGTGTGTGTGTGTTACAGTGTCACTGAATACATGTGTGTCAATACCTGAGTGTGTGGGTGCAGTTGTGTGTTGGCAACGTGTATTACTGATTCCCATTGAGGCATCACACTTCCCACTGACCTCTACCCTTGTAATCAGCTAGACCACTCTCTTACCTCACCACTCAATGTAACTGTACCTGTGATGTCACCCTTTATGGATGTCACGTCTGTGGCCACAGTAGCTTAATACACAGCTATCATGCTCTTCAAATGGTAGACATGCTTGTAACGTGGGACATTCTCACCGGTATGTGGTAGCTACACGGTGCATGCTGGTATATTCATACATACCTGTGAGTAGTCCACATTGACATATGGGACACTTAACTGCAAACACTGACATCCACCGGAATGTGCAATTAGATCTGAAGAAGGACAGCAGAACATCATGACCAACATGCATTTACTGTTGTTCATAGGTTCATAGGTTGGTACTAGGCTATTAGCCCTAGGGCCTATACAAGCCTAGCCATAACAATACCCTGGCTATTTCTTCCCACACTATTTACTGCCCTGGACCCCTGTCTAGCAGGGCAACTGACGTGATCCCTGGGGTGAATTTCCTTTCTCCCATTCAATCGTCAAGGTTCCTTTTGAAGAGGGCCAAAGAGGCACTCTGCTTAACATGTATGGGCAATCTATTCCAGAGTCTGGGGAGTCTCTGGGTCAGGAATCTATCCCTCCAGCATGTTTTGTTTATTGTGATGACAAGGTTTAGATCCCTAGAGCATGTGGCTCTGAGGGATTGTGATTTCTTTAAGTGTAGCATGTCCAACAGCTCTGGGTTTGACATGGCCTTGTATGTTAAGCAGAGATCGCCTCTGAGTAGACGATATGCGACAGAGTACAGCTGGAGTTTTTTAAGACGGTCTGCGTAGGGCATCTGCTTTAGGCCTGGGATTCTTTTAGTGAGGTATTTCTGCCACCTTTCCAGTTGTTGCAGATGTCTTGAGAGGTACATACCAAATGGGGCGTTGTGTTCTATATTGGGTCTAATGAGGGATGAGTACAGTGGGACAATGACCTCCTTTTTTCTGGATGAAAAGCCCTTAGTGATGAGGTGTGCCACATAGAAGGATTTCCTGACTGTTGTGGCGATGTGGTTATCGAAGGTGAGACCACTGTCCACCTGTGTCCCTAAGTCTCTTATCACACTTTCGGTGTTTAGTGTACTGCCACCTATATGGTAATTCACAGATACATGTTTTTTTCCCAAAGGGGATAACTATACATTTCTTGGCATTGAGCTTGAGCCCATGGCTCTGGCACCAAGCATCTGTTTCTGTAAGGCCCTTTTGTAGAGTATCCACATCATTTGACAAGACACATACTGTTAACAGTATTGTACACCTGTACTACATGGTATATCTGCTGCCTGTCAACAGTCCTCAACATTTGTAAACTACACATATCATCCAAGTCTGTTCACCCTGTGCATCAGACCATATGAGCATATCCCTGCACTCATGGTGTGGATGTCAGGGATGCAGCACAGGCATCATCATATGCACAGGGTGTTAATGTTTGCCGGAGGCCTAGGCTGCACTGTTGTTACACAAGACACATACTGTTAACAGTATTGTACACCTGTACTACATGGTATATCTGTTGCCTGTCAACAGTCCTCAACATTTGTAAAATACAAAAATCACCCTAGTTTGTTCACCCTCTGCATCAGACCATATGAGCATATCGCTGCACCGATGGTGTGGATGTCAGGGATGTGGCACAGGCATCATCATATGCATGAGGTGTTAATGTTTGCAAGAGGCATAGGGTGCACAATTGGATGACATCATGTGTGTGGGTTTGGGCCTTTGATCTAACTGGGTGTATGTGGATGTTATGCATGTGTGTGTTGCGGTGCCCTACATATGTGTCTAGTGTGTGCGTGTATGTATGCACACAGTTCTCCCAAGTGTCTGGCCTACACAAGTGTATTATTGACAGTTGTAGACTGTACAGGCGAGGTTTTACAGTTCACGGTGTCCGGCTACGGACATGTGACCTGTGCCTGCCATGGGTTGCACGGGCACTACCAGTCAGAGGTGCAGATTGGGTAATGTCTGATGTCAATTGTCCACTGGAACCGTGTCCCTGTTGGGACCATCCTGGGCCATGTGCATGTGGCCTGCTGTGTCTTGGTGTGGACAGCACAGCACCAGATGCACTGCTGCTGCTACCGCCACTATGGAAGCTGGCATGTGAGGTAGCTCGTACACATAGACCTGACACAGGTGATGTATCAGGCCTACATCCACGTGCCTGATGCCTCACTCCTACCAGATGTTCCAACACAGACAGCTCACGCTCACGGATTGTCATGCCACGGTCAAGAACTCCAACCATGTTACCCAACTGGCTATCCAAAGCATCAGCAATCTGCTGTTGAGCATTTACCATTGCCTGGATGCTGTTGTTTAAAGAACAGACAGCAGCCCTCTGTAGCCTCTGATCCTCTCTGTTGCACCATTCAGCACGTGCCTGTGCCTCCATTACAGCCTGAAACATGCATCTGGTGACACCAGCTGCTGCGCTCTGTCATGCAGGAGCATGTTGGCCAGAGGTCCTCCTACGAGCAGCACTGGCCATGTGCCTGTGTGGGGCACCACCAGTAGTTTGGCTGACAACATGGTGTGCAGGCACACCTTCCATAGCCCCCACAATTTCCTGTTCCAATCTACCACACACCAACTGTCCTTCCTCTATGGCCACTGGTGATGGGGTATGTGCAGATATGGGATCTGTGTGTGGGGATGAGGGTGATATAGATGGAATGGCAACCAATGGCACAGTTTCAGTGCCTGACAACTCTGCCTGTGTCCCAATCATACATTCATCATCACTGCTAGAGTCTGTGGGGACACTAACATCTGATGTACCGCAGGAGGGCAATGCACCTACATCACCTGTGAGGGCAGACAAGAACTGTACATTACAATCTATACAATAGACACACACACACACACACACACACACACACACACACACACACACACACACACACACATGTGATATGACAGAAGGCATGCAACATGCATGAGATACGGCAGGCAGCATGCAGCGCAGACAATAATAGTGGTAGTTATCATACATCCCTAGGTTGCACACAACAGCATGCATGTGTCATAGCAGACAGCATGCAAATTACACAATCATAGCAGTGGTGAGCATACATCCCAGTGTTACACCATGTGGACTAGCACAGGTTAATAGTACACCTGTCTGATGTGTGGTGTATGACCTTGATAATCACATGTAATATGACATGTGATCTGCTGACATGTGCAATGACATGCATACATGTTTAACACAATGGTGTCCTGTCAAATATACAGTGGGGCAATGGTGTACCAATTCAGTGTTGTCTGTCCGCCCTACAGATATACTGCAAATTTAGCTGATGTGCATGGCCTTTACAGGGAATCATGAGGCGTCTCTAGTGCTATACAGTGTAAGTTACAGACAGGGTTCATAGCCATGACTGTGCTCAGATACAATACATATATACTGTGGAATGTGATCCATGTCACTGAGGTGTATACGCACTAAACCATGATGTGGAAGTTGTGACACAGGTCACTGATGGGTATAGGGATGACACTCCTGCACATATGCAACCTTATTGCTGCAGCCTGGCAACTATGGCCAGACATGGCGAACAAGTCGGTACACCATGTCCCACATGACATCTGTGTACCACACACACATACATGAGGAGCTAGTATGGCTTTTATGTCCAACACCAGCAACAGGAATGTAGTGTATCTGTGGCCTGATGTGGATACTGTACAGGTGACTGCTGTCATGTTGCAACACTCTCAAGATTTTCAACACATCTCATGTGGTGGATTGATGTTACGCCTACACAAGATGTGCACAGGCCTGTAGGATGTCTAGTGTTCCACATCTACATTATGACCATTATACAAAGGCCATGGTTGAACCATGTGTAGCCATTGTATGACAGGGTGTACACACAAGCACAACACGTCTACTGTGTGTGTTGCTCCATGTCTCTGGCCATCCTCCATGGCCATGTGTGTACATGTGTTGTCCAAATGATTGTGATGGGTATCTATTTCACATGTCTGTGTTGTCCCATATGACATATATGCTCCACTGACAACAGGGTTATGCAGATAAAGGGTGGTATGTGGGATATGTTTTCAGGTTAGGTAGGCAGTGTAGCAGCCAGGCCAGTAGATGTCATGGACATGTCAAGATAGCACATCACATTGTGTAACATTCATAGCAGGGCTATGATCCGCACCGGTGAAACCTGTGCGCTGGCCATACTGCAGCCCACTGTGTAGTACTGTTTGTATTCACCACATGTGTAGTTCAGATCTGTTGTATGTCCCTAAAGTGAACAGCACCTCCACCATTGTATGCACAGCTGTCAACACATCTAGCAATAACGTTTGTGAGGATTCATGTCGGTGAGATGATTCATGTAGTTTGCAAGTGTTGCACATGGGTAGTCATTGTGATGCATTGCAGGTCCAACCTGTATATTGTGACAGGACCATACATTATGTGTACATGTTGTGAATGGCCACATGGCAGATAGATTTGTGCATTACGGTTCCTGATAAATAATAACACTCTCATCTGCAACGGGCTGCTGTCTCAGTGGAATGCCAGAGGTACCTAAATAGGAGTAACACAGCAGTATGAGTATAATCCACCCCTGTATAAAGGCTACAGGGAGCAATGTGCATAACACATACACCAGTACATTAGACTATACTATGGTGTATGCACATGTGTACATACACAGAGTAGCATACTATAGTATGTGGCATGTGTGCAAACATGCCTTGCATAGGATGTTACATTACATATTGTACAGTGACACATGTAACTATATGGAATATAGTTGTTATAGGTGCAGTACTGACTTACCAGGCAACTCCAGGCTCAGTGGTTGAGAGACACCCACCTCCACAATATCAGCTAAGGCTTCTGGATGTGGTTCTGCAGGTCTCCCCGGGTTAGCTAGTAGCTCCTTGGTACATGTGAGTGGGGGCTGGGTTGGTGGTCCACCACCTGTTGCACCTTGTTCCCTGGCAATTGCATTTGCATGCTGTTTCACCCATATAATGAGGTCTGTACAGTGTCTGGGCACCTGCTGGTATGTGCAGTTGTGGCCACCCACATCATTAACCCTCCTGCAAAGTTCCATCCACAGGGCATCCCACTGCTGTGCATCCTGTGGCACATGGCTGAACAGGATATCATGATTGTCAAGTAGGTATGGGATGAGGGCCTCATCCTCCAAGCGTGTAAAAAGGGGAAGCCTTGCACGCGGCATACCTGGAAGACATAATGATGGAGACAGGTCACAGTAACTCACAGAGACATACAGAGCTACAGCTGAACATACATGTGTATCACATTAATTCAGTTTAAAAAGTTGTATTTGCAAACCTACATGACACTGACGTGTTTGTGTCACACACGTGACACTCAATGTTGAGTGGATATTATCACCATATATGTGTGTGTGTCACCTGATTACATTGCTCATACTCCATGTGGTTGCTGTCTTGATGTGGGCATGTCTGTTTGCCTGTACTGGTGTTCTGACTTATCAGCACATGGCTGGGATGTGTCCACATTAATGCAGTCGACCTTGATACAGTGTATATGTCACATATAAGGACTTACACTGCCTTAACAGACATGACCTGTGACCCTGCAGACATACTCGCATAAGGTTTTACATGTATGTGTTCTGCCATATACATCTACATGGCATGTATCACCTGTGTTGCACATGTGATACACATGGGACACTGGCTAGCCAGATGGTATTTGCAGGGATGGATATCAACTATATCATGTACAGTCAAAGTCAACTAGTGGGTTATATGCCATTGGTCATGTATGAATCTAGGATGAAAGGTTACCTGGCAGTAGCTGACAGGCGGGTCTGTGGGACCAGATGGAACAGTGCCACATTACTGATCCACAGGGTTAATGATACATATACCATGCATTACCATGCGGTCATCATACCATGTCTGAGAGGGGAGCGATGTACAGCTTTGACGGACAGGAATGCATAGTATGGCAGGACTATGTCAAGTGTATTGGACAAGGATCTGTCCAGCATGTGGTAGGTGGATGTCCATGAAGTATGTGTTCAAGATCAGGATGAGTACATGTAGCATGTCCAACATCACTGGGTTGGACATGGATTTATTCAGGGTATGCATCAGGCTACATAGTGGAGATGGGAAATGGGAAGGCTGGTGTAGGCCATCTGCACATGGCCAATTCCCCTTAAAGGAAATATGTGATCTGATATGGGTCACTTGAGTGTTCTGTATGGCTGGACAATGATCTCTGTATTCATGAATGGCACCCTATCATTATTAGGGTTGCCACATATGACTACCTGACAGGTGTGGTGATGTAGCTATCACAGGAAACACAACTGCCCAGCTGCATTCCTCACACACAAGTGTCCATTATGTTGACCGCTGCCTAGGTGGTAGCTCATGGGTACAGGGTTATTAACATAGGGGTGACAATGTGAGTCAGCTATTGCTCCTAGGTCATAGTCATTCACATACTTCAATAGGCAGATGCCTTCTGTTTGTCTGTGAGGTATGGACTACAATGAGGGGGAATAAAATTCATTAACCCTGACATACTGCAGCTGCCACTGGTGTGATGATCACGTATTATTCAGACACCTTCTGTAGTGTTGGTTCTGCCAGCAGTCCTGTTGCAAAACACTCCTGTGACATAGGAATGTAGGTGGTACACAGTATGGGTGATGATGTCCTATGACCTGGCAAGGTTATGATATGCAGTGTGACATCAACCATACTGTCATCTACATCTGTACTGCTGACATCACTTAAGTGATCAAGGTTCATGGCCTTCCAGACCAGACTCCGCAGGGTAGTAGTAAAGTACTTCCCATTATCAGTGGTGTCTTCCACTTTGTGGGTTGTGATACCTGTTGGTGTGCCCCATTCAATGTGTACACAACCTGACATGGCGCTATGTTTTACACGATGTGTACATGGAGAGCATCTTGTTTTGCCATATGTGTATGATACAACCTGTGATGTGGGCAGGTCCCATGCAGACTGAGTGCAGCTTGTACCTGCATAGTTGTGGGTAAAGGGGCCCTGTGGTGTACATGGATATATGCTTGTGTACCTGTTTGGGGGAGGGGGGCATGTGTTTATATTATCCAAGACCCTATCTGGATTGCTTATTCATGCTAAGCACTTGTTCAGGACTTGTAAACACTACGTAAGCTAATAATTACTATAGCACTCAATCTTCCTCATTACCTACAGGTAAGGCTGAACAGGTTTTTTACATACTTTTCTCACTTGCATAGAGTAATGTAGCTCTTGTACTCACTTTCCTCACTTATCTAGGTGAATGTAGTTCTATATTCAGGCATGTCCAAGAGTCAACTGCCAATGTTCTCACCTGTCTATATGATGAATCTGGACATCTTGAGGCAATGTACACAGACAAGCCTCTCCGCCTACCACCCAACATTACAACCTGTGAGAGATGCATTCATCTAGCCAAACTGGAGGTAAAGGTCTCTCCAACCAAGCCTGACCCTGACTGCCATGTGGAGAAGGTACACAGTCGCACAACACCACACTCATCACATAAGTCTCACTGAATCTACCCCACCATTAAATGGGAAAACAACTCGTGTACCAACACATTAGCTCAACGGTTTCTGGAATTCATAAACACCAATGCACTGACTCAATACATCCACACACCCATCAGAGGCAACAATATCCTAGACCAAGTAATTACCAACATGAGTGACTGGTGCTCCACACATGAAGCCAACTCCTTGTTGGTCCGATCAGACCATGTGCTGAACACCGTTGATATCCACATCCTGCACCTACCCCCCATTAAGGGAACCACAGTATAATATGTCTACAAGGCCAACTACATGCTTCTTAAGACAGATGTGGACGTCATGACACCCATGCAGATGGACAGTACTGTTACAACTGCTGAATCTTACACAAATGCACTCTATAAGCACTTACAGGAGTGCATGGCATGTGCTATCCCAAACAGAACTATGATGCTATACTCCTAATTAAGTAAACCAATCTGGTGGTCCCCTACCATAAACATATTGTACTACAGGAGGAAGACACTGTTTCAAACAAGAGTACAATACCATGCATGGAGGAGATCCCTGGCCAGCCTCAGTAAGAAGGTGAGATCCTTTATAAGATCCTCCAAAGCTAGCTACAAAAACTATAACGCAACTAATACCAACAACAACCACAAAGCATTCTATAGCTATGTCACATATCTCAATGTCAACAACCAGATCTGCTCTGAGGTACAGCACAAAGGCATGAACATTACAGAAACAATTGATATTGGCAACATCCTGGCAGATCCCTCTCAAAGCTTTACACTCTAAAGGCAATAACACAGCATCCATGGGACCAGACAACATCCCAGGCTGCGTTTTACACAAACTTCAGATCGTACTGTCTCCCCACCTATGCACCATGTTCAATAATAGCCTCACATCGGGCATAGTGCCCCCTGAATGGTGCACAGCAATAGTTATCCCACTCCACAAAGGTGGCACCACAATGGACCATGAGACCTATTTCCCTATTGGCCTGACTAGCCTGGTCTGCAAGGCTATTGTGCACATCATAGATCACTGTCACAGAGACATTGGGTACCTCCCAACCTTTGACCCCTCCCTGTTTGACATTTTTAAGGCCAGACCATGCCTCCTAAACTTGGTGGACTTCTTAGAGACAGTTACCAAGGCATTAGATGAGGGTAAGGAGGTCCACACAGCCTACCTAGATCTCTCATAGGCTTTCAACACCGTTCATCCTTCTGGTATTATCAACATACCCATTTGCCTGAACATTAACCCCTACATCATGTGATGGTTTGCAAAGTGGCTCAAGGACAGAACACACAGTGGGAGTTGCATACCCTAGGTCTGACTGTATACCAGTTACAACTGGCGTCCCCCAGGGCTACGTCCTAGGACCCCTCATTTTCGGTATATACATCTCTGACATACAGACAAGCACAGGAGGGCTTTGGCTGAAAAGGTTTGCAGACGACTGCAAACTAGGGGACATAATTGTTTCCCCAGCTGTTACAGACACCCTCTGGAAAGGTCACACTGAGACAGATACCTGGTGTTAATATCATGGCATCAAGCTGAATGCCTAAAAGTGCATAGTCATCCCCTTTGGATATAACTAATTACCCGTGGGCTACCACATAGGTGCTAGTCCCCTACATAC
Organism: Protopterus annectens; assembly: GCF_019279795.1. Lineage (NCBI taxonomy): Eukaryota > Metazoa > Chordata > Ceratodontiformes > Protopteridae > Protopterus > Protopterus annectens. Next base: position 411,052,027 of record NC_056726.1, on the reverse strand, counting down.
AGAAAAGGTAATATGGAATCCGGGAACCCCAGTAGATAGCAATCTCTCCTTTGATACCCATAATGACAAGGTGGTTAGAATATCCTTCTACATGGCCCCCCTAATCTCTAATGGGTTCGCATCCAGATCGGAGGGGCCATTGTGACTCTACACATGTCATATTAGACCCATTAAAGGATACAACACCCCATTTGGGATATACCTTACAAGACAACTGCAACAGCTTGGAAGACCACACCAGTACCATACCAAGAGGATTACTGACCTCAAACAGATGACCTATGCAGCCCAACCTACGAAACTCCAGTTGTACTCCGTTGCATACCACATACTCACAGGTGATCTCTGCTTAACATACAAGGCCCATGTCCAACCCTGTATTGGTGGATATGCTCCATCTAGACAGAAGCCTCTGAGAGCCGCATGCTCTAGGGATATACACCTAACCACAATGATGAGTAGGACGTGCTGGATGGATAGATTCCTGACCCAGACACGCCCTATGCTTTGGAACATGATTCCAATGTACATCAGGCAGGGCCCCTCATGAGCACTCTTCAAGGGAAACCTTGACATGTGGATGGGAGACAGCCATGTACCCCAGGGATCACTGCAGTGGCTCTGCTGGACAGAGGCACAGGGAACTGTTGGCTCTGCCATTCAGAGGCACAGGAAACTAACCTATGGGGGTGGCAAAAGCCAACACACACTAGCTAGGCTTACAGATACCCTTGGTAAGACAGCCTAGTACCTATCTTTGCACATATTACATGTCTTATGTGCATGGATAGTTAAATAGCTCTTCCATTTTACTTTGCTATCATGCTGATAAAGTGTCGTCTCACTAAAAGACATATGTATCCTGTTATTGTGTATTGTAAATGCCAATTGACATAACTAATATTTGCCTAACATTACAGTAATGCTATGTAGCTTGTAATACATATCTGCCTACAATACTGTACATTACACAGTTATTGGCACAATATCCCACAATGCAAATCATACTTGCACAGTGGCCCAACCTTCCAACCTTCCACGTGTTATTCTCTGTAATACACCCATACATATGGCTACAGTTACAATATATCAACATATACTATCCCCTATTATAGCACATACTTGTTGGACCAGCCCTGCCACTGACAATGGCTGGTGAGGGGTATTTCTGTTCAAATCCCTTATATAGCATCCCTTGTGGTGTATGCGGTGTTTGCCTTGTGACTGACAGCAGTACACACAAATACTATTGTGCTCAACAATTCATCACTACAAGACAACTGTTTCCACTATATGGATTGCATGCACTTTAAATACTACAGAATAGTACTACATACACAGACATACTGACTGTTCTACATACCTTATTAGTAACCCGAGGTGTCGTTAGCTGTTGATTCAATCCTTTTCGGTTTGTGTTTCAATGTTCTTTGTAACATTCCACTGGTATATACGGATGGTTTGAATGTGTAATAACACATCCTTTTCTAGTTACATATTGGTAACGTGGTATCCTGTCTGCCAATTGCTGTTCCAAAGTAGTTAATTGGATGCACGTCAGCTGTGCAGCTACTCCATTAGCCGATACCATGGCAACAGTGGTGTATAAGTGAGTACTCCTTTTGGGCGTTGTCCGTTTGCCTTACTTTCAAGGGAGACGGCCTAGATGTGTTATTGCAATATATTTCAACAGCTATATGGAGACACACAGAGATACATTAGCTTCATGACTCCCATGGATTATGTGTAATGGCTAGATGATTTAGTTCCATATGTGAGTACAGCTGTTATATTTTGGAACAGTGCTACTTATACAGGGTTTGTTTGTAACTGATACTTAGGCAGATGTTTAGGTCTGGCAAGGATGTTTGGCCAGCTCAAGGCCGTATGGCTATGCATGAACTGTTATGTGGTGTACAGTGTGCTCACCAGACATCCTTGATTTGGTGTACAAGTGTAGCATACTGTGCTGTTACTCACTAATTGCTAACACATCCCAGTGTACGCACAACCCTCTGTAACGGGATTAGTGCAAACAAACCCTATTACATCAGCAGCTGTTCCATTGTATAATAGCAGCTATTTCACATAGGGCCATGTTAGTGTGTCTCTGACAGGGTATGTTAAGGCTTCTGCAGATGTCGTACAGTGTGCGAATGATTTGTGATGTTATTACAGTTTGTATTGTAATATGTTTGGGTGTGGGGGTGATGGTGGGTGTGCTTAGCAGATGCATGTGTGTAGGAACTGCTTTTATACATAATCGCTATGTGCGTGAGGGTTCCTTCCCTATTTGAACACCTATCCTTTTGTGGACTAATACAATGGTAATTGCAGGCTGATTCATTAAGGCACTGTTATGTGGTTCCTGTATAGCATGCAGGTGATAGTTCTTGAATCCCTTCGGTAAAACATCTGAATGTAATAATGTGTTGCTACATGATAGCTGTGTATATCTGTCATAGGTATTTGCAGTCATCGTAGTTGTGTTGGTGACTGACCCTCTTTGGCTAGGGTTGCCACCTTTTCATATGGCCATACTGGGACCTTTTAGAGACACACATCTGATTTTACAGGCCAACACAAACACATGGTCAGTACAAGGGAAAGAACTTTCCTTTCTTGCCTAATTATAAGCTTATTCTTGCAGCAGTTTAGTTGCTTATCTTGTTTCCTGTAACATGTAGGTATTTTAGATACAGAAATAACTATTGGATGTGACTATTACAGTACATATGGGACATAATTATGTCCTACAATCCCAGGACATTTGCCACATTTAATATATTTGGTCAGGACACAACTGCCCAAAGAGGGAGTATCCCTCGCAAAGTGGGACAGGTGGTAACACTATCATTGGCTAATGTCCATAGCAAATATTTGTAATAGTGTGTAGGCATATACTCTCCATATCCCTTGTTCATAAAGGTTGGTAGGGGCAGAATGTGTGATTGCTATGGTCTATGTTATACACATATATGAACACTTCAATCGCTGTATACGGGAGACCTATGGAATCCCAAAACCACAGTGTTCCGACACACACAGTATTGGGACCAGACTCCCATACCCCACATTACTGACATCAACAGTAACTCGCGAAGGTAACTTGAACATGGAACACACACATGCACACACAGACAAACTGCTACCCAACACATCCATCCAAACAAACCATCCTACATTACGTATGAGCAGGTAGCCAAGCCCCCCTACACCTCCCATGTAGGTGTCTGCGCCTCCCACACCACCCCCTACTTTAATATTCTACATCCTAGATCGCGCAAACATGCACAAAGCTTACCCACAACCACACATTACAGTCCCCCAAGAACACACACCACACACAGAACACACACTTACACACACTACAGCCCTAAGAAACACATGTACACAGAGTAACCTACCCAGACCACAACACCAGAAGCACTATATATATATATGATGATGTATATATATATATATATATATATATATATATATATATATATATGTATGTATGTATATATATATATATATATATATATATATATATATATATATATATATATATATATGTATGATATATATATATATATATATATATATGTATAAAATATATATAAAACATACACCTTTCATTGGGTACATGCCGGTTTGTCCTATTTCAACACATTCCTACCTTTTTTGTTTTATCCTGTCAGTATACATGACTGTCAATGGTACATCTCAGGTAGCTTAGTGGTATGTTATTGTGATGAATGTGTACATGGTTGTGTGTTCTAATACTGGCAGTGATATCTTACCTCTCAGAGCAGGTACTGGAAGTGCAAGGGTGATTAACCCACATTTCAGTGGTTGTGTGTTCCACATGTTTATTATTCTGTGGAGAACTACCTATATATGCAAGCTGTGTTTAATTTATACTATGTAACATGTACACACCTGTGAAGATTCCTGTCAGGGATACTCCCATTATTTGGAACTACATCCCTGATTACATTATACAAAACCCCTCACTGACACTCTGGGCAATCCTTGCAGAGTGGGTGGTGAACAGTAGCTACATCTCAGGGATCCCGCAAGTGGATCTGCTCCACAGAGGGACAGTTAGTTGATCAATGGAGTGGCGACAGCAGACACATTTTGCCTATGCTTATGAGTAGCCTCGGAGGATGGGCATGTACCTATCTATGTATCTATGAACCTGTATATACGGGATGGACACATGCTGATAGCTTAATTTACTGTTCAGGTATTGACTTACCTTGTGCCAATGGTGGTTTTGTGTACAATAGTTGAGGGCAACCTATGTAGGGTGCACACAGTAGACCACCTATACATGACAATTTACAGGTGGTTGTGTGTGAGTGCCATCCATGTTTGCTGTGTGTGCAGGTGGAGAAGGGTGTCAGTCCATGAGTGCCAACACTGTCAGTGTGTGTGCTATATGTTCCCTCTTTGCCAAGGCATGGGCATACTGGGCACGCCTCCGTCTGCCTACAGGGGCTACCACAGGGTGTTCATGGTCTGAGTCCCCCTGTGCCTGTGGGTCCCTTGGCAATGGTGGCGGGCTGTGAGGGCCTTCACCATTCTGTCTCTGCTGCAGCTGTTTCCGCAGGGTGATATTGTGTAGCATGACACATACTATGAAGATGTGGGCACATGTTCCTGGAGAGTACTGCAAGGCTCCACCAGATATGTCCAAGCAATGGAGCCATTGACATATATTAACATTATAATACGTAAGTTTGGTCTGCTTTCATGGCTCCAATTTTATGTTTGGCAAAATGTAAACCTTTTTTTGGTTTACATTTCAACATGCTTATGCTACGCCTGCACAACTTCATGAATCGCTATATACCTTCATTTGCATGCTACACTGCTGTGCATGGGGTAATTAGCATACATGCACCGGGAGCTGTGCAGCTCTGGCATACACTGGTAGTGCACATGGAAACAGCTCTTACCTGAATCGCTCAATGGCCATATTTGGTGCTAGATCACCGACTCTGCTCCGGCGCATGGCGCAAGCTTCATGAATCTCGGAGATGGTCTTTTCAACAACACAAGCTATTCATGGAAATGGTTACTTATCAAATATCTATAAAATAAATAAGAAAATGAAATTATATCATACAGAGAATCTTTGGGACTACTTATAAAACAATAAATAATCAAATGCCAAATGACAAAGACAAGAAATTAATACATCTCTCCAAAAGCAAACATCTCTTTCATTACAATGGAAACTGTTCACGTGGAAATTTATCCATAGGTCCTTTCTAACCATACATAAAATTAAAATAATGTTTAAGCAAAATATAGGATGTTGGAGATGTAAAAGGAACCCGAGAGCAGATTGGAGGCATATGTTTTATTAAACCATTTTGGGATAAAGTTAATTTTTCTTGCAATTAGTTTTTAATGATAATTTTCATGTGTCTCGATCTTTGATTTTGTTTAATGCTCCCATACCCCAGTGTGTTGCTAGAACAACCCCTAGGATTTAATAACGTCCTTGTAGGCACAGTGTAGAGCCTACACAGAATGCATCCATGTACATGGCCACGGCTCCCTCTCGGCAGCTCGCCATGCATATTAATAATGGCATGCTGCCAAGGAAGAGCATAGAAACAGGGTTATTGTATCCATGTAGAGAGAAGTGCAGAGGCTATTCATGGTTGTGGATGGCCTGTACTGCTCCCCACTAGTGTTGAAATGCTGTGAACTGGGTCAAATGTGTAATATTTTATTTTAATATTTTTTTCTGTTTTTTGTATGCTTGAGTGGTGCGGCAAATAGCATAGCAATGCCAATCTCTGCACACATATAGACAACTGACACCTGCCATACATCTAAAAATAGAAACTGGATGTCATTAATTATCATAATGATGTATTTTGCTTATTTTAAATATTTTTGTTTTTTTGGGAGTTTTTTTAATTACTGTTGCACAAAGCTGCCGTGAATGCCACCGAGCAAAGCGGCACATAGCCTACATTTGCTAGACATCTAAAAATAGAAGCTGGATGTAATTAATTATTTATGTCTGGGTCGATTTAAGCATGTTTGTGCACCATGCCATGGTACTTAGCAACACTAACAGGTAGCCCAGTAGTATATGTGAAGGTATACTAGTTTTGTAATAGACAAGTAGCTAAATAGGTAGAAATACAGCCTGTTTTGTAGGTCCTGGGTTCAAGTCTGTAGCAGTGATAAGATGTCTATAATTTAATGTATTATATCCTTTTAATTTTAAAAATAAATTTGTGAAATAGGGCACTGCTTCACTGTGCTGAACACTGATTAAACATGCTAATGGCTACTTTTGTTTGCATGGTGCTAAGTTGAGGTAAAACCTTGGCTGTGCATGTTTTCACACTGCTCACCTGCACTTGGCTGGTTTGTGCAATGCTAAGCAACATGGCATTTTTTTGAATATTGCTCAGTGATGTGTAAGGGTAGGAAAACAGCCTATATTAGGCACAATAGGCAGGAATTCTGCAACAGTCTTTGGAGTCTGATCAACTAGTGATATGGCAGGTAGTTCAGATGAAGGTGTGTGTTTTCTGGCACAGAGATGGGGTGTTCAGGAGTCTAGGGTCTTTGTTGGGCTCCTGGTAAAAAAATCATGTACACAGGCTGTTGCAGGGTGGCTTCCAGGGCTCAGAGTATAAGGCGGAGGCCTGGGACCAGTTGGACAGGGAACTCACCAGTGTTACTAGTATCCCTCACACAGGTAAGCAGTGTCATCACCATTATGATGAGCTGAAGAAAAGAAAGAGGGGAATCTTGGATACCAGGGTCCAAGAAGCAAGAGCTGGGAATGCCCCACAAATATGTAAGTATGTTTTCCTCTGTTTTATCAACATGCAAGCTGAATGTCTGTAAAATTGGTATGCATAATGCTGTGCTTCTCTCCCAACAGCTGCAGCTGAGAAGGCTCAGTGTTGAGTCCCATGCCAGGTACCTGGCCAGGTTGAGCCATGAGTGTGGCATGTACAGATTTATTATGCTAACTGCAGTGCAATAAGCAAGAAAGAGTAAAGCATTTACTGCAATAAAATATACAACATAAAACTGCAGTGCAATAAATGGGCAAGTAGAACTGTAGTGCAATAAATTTGGAAGTAGAGCTGTAGTGCAATAAATGAGCAATAACAACTGCATTTAAATAAACAATAAACAATACCAGTGACAGTAAGCAAAATGGTGTACAGCAAGATTGTATTGTCATAACCATTGCAGTAGAGCTGTATACAATACTTGTCTATGGTAAGGCTGCTACACTAAAGTGTAATAGCTGTAGAATGCAAAACTAATGGCCTGCAAGCTGTATTGTTTAACTCATAGTATGGTCCAAGGTTGTCTCCAGGCTGTTATCAGTCACATAATGCTCTTTATTCTTCCTACTTCAGGTAATAAAGGTATATGGCTGAGGTAGCCCAGTCTATGGGCAGATATTGTGTGGACTTCACAGACATTTATCAGCAATGCCAATAAAGTGTTAAGCAGCATTGTTGATTCCTACAGAAATCTGATTTAATAAATACATTATGGATGTATTCCATGCATGTGTGTTCTACTGTCACTGCAGTCAAGTATACCACTGTAATAGTTCTGGAATGCAAAATTAATTCAGTCATATAATGCTGTCTTTTACTCCCACTACAGGAACAAAAGTATATGGACGAAGAAGCCCATGTTATGAACAGATATGATTGTGGTTACATTTCACAGACACTTAGCAATACTAATAAAGTGTTAATCAGAAAAGTTCATTCCTAAAGAGATTTGTTTCAATATATGCAGCACGGCTGTATGCCATGCATGTGTTTTCTACTGTCACTGCTGTCAAGTATAGCACTGTAGTAGTTTTAGAATGCAAAATGAATTCAGTCACATAATGCTCTGTTTTTCTCCCACTCCAGGAACAAATTGTATATGGTATATGTTTGAGGCAGTCCATGTTATGAGCAGATATGACTGTGCTAACATTTCACAGACAGTTATCAGCAATACCAATAAAGTTAATTTTTTTGCAGATATCCCCTGCAGTCACAGTATTGGGGTCTATTCCCATGCCTCTGACGAAGGCATGACAGATGTCTAGATTATGTACTGTACACAAACATGTCTCTCAAGTGTCATGATTTCACGTAATGTAATTATAACTGCCTAATCCATCTGTCACAGGATTACCAGAAAAATGATCACCTGGAATGTGATGTATTACCAAATCTGCTTACAGAACACCTTGGTAGTTATAGAAGTCCACATTATGTGAAAGTGTTCTCTGTAGTATTGTACATGCATTTGTTATTGCTTGGCCCATACTGAACAATGCTAACAGCGTAGAGGTATGTACATGCTATATCAGCTATAGGAGAATTGTAGTCACTGTACTCAGAACTGCCAATACACACCTGTAGAGTGTTTAGTAGCAATGTTTTCTGGGATATAGTCTGCACTGTCAGTAAGGGATTGTTTCTATCACTCTCCCCTCCTCTTGTCTTCATTCATTTGTTATTGTTATTTATTATTATGATTTAATATTAACATATGTTGTTAAACTAACTATATTTTTGCAAATTGTGATGTAATATTGTTATGTGTTTTTATGATTCACTATTACCATACTTTGTTAAACTATTTTGTTGCCATTGTGGTTTACTTCTTACTGGCATGCTCTTACCATACTGACTGTTATGTTATTTACTGTTGTGTTACACATACTATACACTAATATGTATTTGTATGAATTAAAATGATGTTCCATTCTGTTAATACTAACAATGGTTTGGTTATTACTAACAACTTATTGCTATACCTCATTCACCACAGCACGTCAAGGTAGGCTGGTTCCGGCTGATCCCCCTACCTTTATTCAACTGGCCATGGCACTGGTTCCTAGCAGGTCTGAGACCAAAACCAGCGGTAAACCCTCTGCTGCCCCTGCAATACCTGTGACATTGGGTAGTACTGCCCCATGGGATGGGGCCTTCCCACTTCCGGGAGTGGTGGTGGAGGGGATTTCATCACCCAGGATAAGCTGCTGTTCTTGGTGTGCAGAATAGTCTACCATAGGTTTGACTGACACCTGAATTGGATTGAGGGCATGCTGGCTGACCTGGTGAGGCAGCCTCACCTTGATGCCCAGCCTCCAGCACTGCCACCTTTGGAGCAGAGAAGGTGCAGTGCTGACAGTCCCATGGGTGGGGATGTGAGTCATGGTGCTGCCATCTGGAGGCACATGGGACTTGGATTCCACAACACTCTCCCTATCCAAGGGGTTCACCCACTCATGTGTCACACACTGCCTCTGTCTGCTGTCTCGTATGTCTGCAAATGCATCCTCACCTACCCAAATTACCTCCCCCACACATACCTATGTCCCTTCCCCAACATTCCACTCTCACCTCAAAAAATAATGGGCATCTGTCCAAAAAAATATCATCCCATACATAGCTCTGTATTTTGCATATCTGTCCACTGGACACAAGTAATTTGGTCCAATTGGCTTGACAATGCAGTTATGTTGTCTTCACTTCTCTGTCTTCGGCTGGGAGTTCAAAGTCATGTACAAATTCTGTCAAAGTGCATAGTTGTTGCTGTACAAGAAATTAATAGCTATGGTTCTTTCCTACACTTTCCTGCACATCCCTATCTGCTTTTCAGTGTGTTTTCCCCCTGCTTCTACCCCATTTCACCACTTTCCTAGCTCTCCATTTTTATTTTCTTTGTATTTTTTAATGCATTGCTGCAAGCTGTGTCATGCAGCTTCACAAAGCTCAGCTAAATAAAGCTGTATTCACTATAAGTGTTTTCAAACTTGTAATACACACTTACAAAATAAACACCTGTCCCATATTTCGAACACAAGACCATCTGACCTGCAAACCACTGCATTAACTTGCCAGGCCACACAACTTTTACTTAAAACAGGTGATTTAAAGAAAACATAGTAATTGTCAGTTACAATCATTAAGCATATTTCAGTGGAGCTGTGCACCACACTGCATTGCACAAACTTGATTAAAATGTGATCAAAGTAAAAAGATTAAAAATGGGAGTGTACCTTGGACTCTAGTCCAATAATACACCACTAGAAAGCCAAAGACACAATAATGGATGCAAGTGAGGCCTGTGATAGCAGGTAAATGTACCCTTCAGCAACAACATGTAGAAAGACACCTGTTAAGGCATTAATGGCATAATACATGTTCAGCTGGGACCCTGGTGCACACATACATCCATATAAAGCCACGCACATACTGGTGGATATAGAAAATGTATGTCACAGCCTGTATGTGTGTACATATATCTTGCAAATACACCTGCTACAGCAGCAACTCAGTAGCGCAGTCTGTTAATTACCTTGCAAATACTACATTTTGCCACACACAGTCCTGGGTTCAATCCAGTGGTGTGTATGAATTTGCAATATTGTGAAGGCAGAAATTAATAATTGAGTCATGCACTCTTTATCCACACAATGTATTTCAAATGACATGTCTGCTTTTCACTGATGGAGGTCATAGGTCTGCAGGTAGGAACACACTTCAAATATCCCTATAATGAAGTAATATGTGCATAATGTGTTACGTCATGCATTAATATGCATTCACACAAAATCTCAATGCACATGCTGCAAATGAGGGCCACTAATATTAGAGTGCACTGCAAACTCCTTACAAAGTCACTGTGCAGATTATCACACCTGCACAGCTAACATACACATTGGAAGTCCCTGGTGGTAACAAGCCCTGCCCTCATACATGCTGTAAATTGCTACCAGACTGGAACACGTGGCCTGGCAATTGCCCAAATGGTGGACATATTCTTATATTTATACCCGATCTTATCCAAGGACTCACCAAACATGTTGCCTAGTACTCTGTTAATGATACTGTTGCCTAACATACTTACCTTAAACACATGCCTTATTTGGAGTGGAAAGGGTCACCTCACTCTGGCTCTGCCTCTACAACAAGGCTGACACAGCTCTCACATCTACTCCTACAGGTTGTAGTCTTCCAAAGTGATCACACTCTCTGCCTATGTCTATTATCAGCAGCAGCAGCTGCAGAATGTAGCACACACATCTCTATGGTAAGGTTTCTGCTACAGACTACCATCTGCAATGATGTAGTCTCCTCAACCCAGTAATGTCCAGCGCAACATATCAGAAAGGGGCTCTAACCTACATAAAGGCCTTATATATTGTACAGTGGTTGCTTGTCATTGGCTGATGATAGTGCAAATCAGCTGTGTTAGCTGCAATTAGCATTTCTGACCCACATATTGGTTTAGAGGCAATCACCTGCTGATGAGAAGCATGTTTAAAAGGCAAGTAGCTGGCTATGGGGAACCAGTCTGTATGAGGCTTTCCTCACAAAGAGCAAGCCTTTGTGAAAACTTTACGATCACCACATATCAACAGAGGAGTACTTCACTCCCTCAGGTATGTAACTGATTTTGTGTACAACAGGATACAGATGGGTGAGTAGATGTATGGGAAATAGGGAATACAGAATTAAGCCTGTCATAGACCTGTGATAATGACATGTCATTGATCTCCTGCTGTCTTACATCTACATAGGATGTACTATACATGAAGGGTGCATTGTCTATTGTCATTGTGGCACACTGGTCTCATTGGACTCTCCCTTTATAGTGGTTGTAATAGCACACTGCTAATTGGGTGGGACTGTTCCTTTGATGTATTATCAGGGAGTTACCTGTAGGGGACACACCACAGTAGACCCAAGTGTTGGGTGTATGATCATACAGCAGTATCTGTCATGGCACACACAGCAATACCTGACTATTGCTACTATCTCAGTTGTATCCACACACTTAGTATGCTTGAACACTGTGAAGTATGACTTGCGTGAGCAAGCAGTGGATAGTGCCAGCCATGATGTCCTTGCTGTATCTCTACATAGTATATTTCCATGTATGTGATCCTGTAATGTGGTCCCCTTTTTGTCTTTCAGGAATCATGTATCATATATGCCATGCACCCTTCCCTGATGCAGAAAATGAAATTATACTTGAAGGTCTATGGCAGCATCATCACATCCTACTGTCCAGGGGGAGACAAAGCAGGGAACAGCTGGCTGCATTGTGGACAGACCTTGTCCATGATGTGAATGGCATGGGCCATCAGGGCAGGACATATGAGCAGGTTCAACACCATGTAACAGGCATTATCAATGCTGCACGTCGAAGGGCAGCAGATGTAGTCAGGGATCGTGCCATCACAGGTAGAGGGCCTGCAGCATAATAACCACTCATGGCTACTGAGGAATTTCTGGCAAACTTAAGCACACATAACAGCTCCCTGGCATCCATCACACCATACATCATGGAGGTGGGTGCCACAGTTTCCACAGCAGTAGAGCACACAGGTAGGCTTACTATGATCAGCATTGTAATACTGTAGCAGTCAGTGTGTCAGGGTGTACATGCTTTTACATGGGTGTTAGGTCTTAGTTCTTTGAGAGGGAGGGTTTTTCCTCAGTTGTACTCTCATACTCAGAATGTGACCAATACAGTAAGTAACACAGTAGGTACTGTAAATGTGAGATATATGAATGTATTACCTTGTTGTGCTGCAACATGTATTGGTACTGACATCACCTCACCCTCAACTTTTCACAGATCTGTCAGGTAGTGGCCAAGGCTGAGGTCCTGCTCCAGATAAGCATGACACTGTTTTGTTAAGGAATATTTATATTCTATTAAAGTTAAGGGCCAGAATAATGCCATATTTAAACATAATGTCTTGTGTAAGCAGGGAATAATGTTTTTATTTTCCATTCTGGAACAGGTGCATAAGGATCTTAAAGGGGTAATCAGGGGAGGGTAGTCAAACAAATAAAAATACTTTGACAGTGACAGTTAAGAAAAGATATGCCTCTTGGTTTAAATGAGACATTTACTCTAAAATGCCTTTTAAAACACAAAAGGTTGATAGGACATTAAATTAGGTAGTGAAACGTGTATTTCAATATATTTGTTAAGATAGGTGTACTTGGTTTTTATGTGACAATTTACAAAGTATAGTGTCATATTACTTAATTAAAAGGAAAATTGTACTGGCCATGTTTTACTTGATTTACTTGAACTGATTGTTAGGAAGGTCTTGAGATGAATGGGCATTTTGTTCTGAGGAAGTCTATTTCAGATGAAAGTGGAGAGGAAAATTTTGACCACTTACGCAGTTGTGGGTCTTTGTTATTATGAGTATTGGTGGATTTTTCATACATGATAGAGCAGGTATTCATGTACTGCTTTTTTCCCTCTTATCACAGGTGACCAGAGGAATTGGTCTCTGTCCCCTACACAACCTGATACCAGTGTCTCTTCGGACTCTGATAATGATGGTGGCCACAGTGAGCACATGTGGGGGTACTGGGGGCTGAATCTGTTCCAGAGGTAGACATCATCTTCTGCCCCCATTATAACTGCACACAGTTAGGATGCCCACACATACCCAGTCCATTGAGGCCACAGATACTGGACAGTCAGAGGGTGGGGACATTGAACAGGAAAGTGTTGCAACTATGGATCCAGTGAGTGTAGACACTGACCATAGCCAGAGAGCTGGTGAGGTCACACACAGGTGGATTGACAGGGGTGCTTGTATGAGGCCTGCTGTCTATCCACCACTTGTTGCAGGTGTCACATCATAGGTCACTCGGCTCATGTTTCAGGCCATCATGGAGGCACATCCATGTTCTGAATGGAACACCAGACATATGCTTAGGATTATGGATGCAGCACAGTCTGACATCCATGACTGCCTCCACTACATTGGGGATCCCCTGAATCAGTTGACTGATGTAGTGGACAGAAGGTGGGCTGAGACAGTGTCTATCTTTGACCACACATTGTCTGTGCTGGGATGTGTGGTTGGAGTTGAGCTTTGGACTCATGGACATAGTTTTGGAACACTGTGATTGGGTAATTCACTTTGGATGTGTTAATTGTTTTATATAAATTCACTGCCTTTGTGGTGTGTAAATTATTCCTTGAAGGCAATAGCTGAGGTACCAGATACACCAGTAAAGTTCATTGCAGGTACATTGCTGTGGCTCTGTTTTTTTTTTGTTGTATTTTGCTGATAGTAGTTTTGTGTCTCGTGGACATAGGTCAGCAACCCCATCTGCTGAGAGTCCACGTAGACATGCATAATGATGCTCCCATAGTGGTAGCACATCCAGCACTACAGAGGAGAGTGTGCTGTCCACACCACATTGTGGCAGGCCATGGGCTTGTGGACCTGGGTGTTCCCGTGGGGGACAGGGTCCCAGCAGACAGCAGTCACCATCAGGTACTAGCACCGCTTCTGACCTTGGGCATGGAGGTACCAATGCAACTCCTGGCAGAGCCAATTTCCGTTGTTTGGGACTGAAGACAGTGGAGTATCAACTCTGCCATGTATTGTCTAATGCTGTCCAACATACACACATGTAGGGCTAGCACTGAGCTTGACTGTGGGCATGCACACACTCACACATCACTGTCAAATACAGGTCACCTACAGATACACATGACAGCTTTCCAAGGTCCATCTTACCTGCTTCCCTTCCTGACTCACACACATGCTGTCAACCATTTGGGTCAGCTAGGCCTCCTGCACCCCCACACAACACTCTGTGCAAGTGATGACACCTGTGCCACATCCCTGAAATCCTCGCCATCAATGCAGGGAAATAAAGCTATGTGTCTGATACATAAGGTCACCACATTAGTTAGCATGTACTTGTTTAATGCAGTGTTGTTTTGCCATGCTACTTGTAGTGGTTAACAACAGATACTGTATGCTGGCATTCATCATGACTACACCACATACGTTTCTGTACCTTATGTTGTATGATGTTGTAATGGCTGTATACTTACATGATGGCAGGTGTGTCACGGACCTGTTTATGTTTCTAATTCAGGGGTCTGTTGGGATAATCTATGGATACACATTGGTAATGCAGCAGCACAGGATGGCATGTCAACACAGCAGAAATATGTATTTAGCAAGATACAACACTATAAATGCATGGCTCCATAGGTTCATATGTGTATAACAGGCTAACAAGGACAATGGCAGCATTCAGCATACTCATGCAGCCCTAATCCGTGAACAGGTCTGCTACCCTTGATATGTGTCACCAGGGTTTTGGGAACTCAAACATCTACAAGCTGTGGTGATGGTGATGACCCATCTACAAGTATCCTGTGTCCAGTAAGATAGTTTCCCGACACCAGCTATGATTGTCATGCCCTGCATCTCAATGTGTAACCTGGACATGATGTGTACTGTCTGTGTTATATACCTGTCACTCCAGCATGTACTATGTATACCACAGCGATGTTGTAGGCATGTAGAACAAGTGTGACATGTATTAGTCCTGTCATGGATATGCAGAAGGTACACAGTGGGATCCAACACCTCCCTGTATGGAGCCATACACATTCCTTCCAAAGCATTTAGGAGACAGACTACAAATGTACGGTCATGACACGGACTGCATAGGACATGTTATCTATGCTGTGTATTGGTGTACCATGGAATGTGTGTGGCTGCTACATTTGTACAATATGCCTGTGTAGTGACATAGCAAGGGTGTCATTGCACATAATGATAGCTGTGATGACTGCCATATTCAGTATAGCAGTGACAGTCTGGGATTTACATCCCAAACTTGTCAGTGTGGGGTGTACAACAGTCAAAGTATCTCTATATTTAACTGACCAGTGAGTGTCAAAGGCTACATTACTCTCTGTGTCCATAACTCTATGTGTAATGGCTCAACTGTGTATGGTGTGCGGACACTACAATATTTTGCAGGGGTGGATGATGTCCCACAGGATAGTATTGTGCAGTCATTGGCAATTAGTCTTTGTCAGTGTCTCAAAGTACAACTGTCTGTGTCTTAGGCTATCCTGGATACCTGTTGGTTCTGTGTGGGAGTTTGCATATTGGAAGCTGTCACAATCACCTGCTAATGTACTCAGTCAGAGGTCACTGGCACTGGCTATGACTGCAGAGAGGGAATAGGTAGATGGGGTACACCAATAATGGAGGATGGTGAACCCCACTGGTGACTGGCATCATTGCAATGCAGGTATCCCACTGCTATATTCCTAGAGTATGACTGTCATACACTTCCCTATCCACCAACTGACATAACACTTTGTACATGACATACACAGTTTCCAGCAAGGCCTGCTGGCCTTGTATTGTCATACACCTTGTCAGGCCATGGGTTGGTGGAGTGAGACATATGTCCGACGTCCATTGGATAGTGTAACAGTCAATGGGCTCTTCCAGTTACAGCCGGGAGGCATGATCTGGCCTTGAGCAAACATAACAGTGTCTGGTCCAGTGTTGCTAGCTGTATGACAGTGTCAGTGATCATATCCATACTAACTCCTATCATGGCATTTCAGGTGACATGACTCAGAGATCTGAGGAAACCACATGGCACTACCTGCTAGTTGTCCTCCATGCAAGTAATTGTTGCAGTTACTTCCAGCATGTTGCAGGAACAGAGTCATGCAAGGTGTCTGTACAGAGCAGAGACAAACACGTTAGGGAAGTGTAATATGTGCACACTGTGTTGCTTAGTCATGCTGCAGCTCACTTGCCCAAAGGATGGTCCAGGTCCTTACCTAAAATGGGCTGTAGCAGTGCCTTGACACCCCCAAATGGGAAACCAACATAGTGCATCATGTGTTTACCAATATGGGTCACCAGTACAACCACCCTACTGTGAGATCCTCCCTGGTGGGATCTGGCCGCAGATCAGTCTCCTTAGAACTACTGGCACGTATCCCTCCTCTTTGCAGACAATAACAGTCATGTATGTCAAGACAGCCATTTATTACCTCCTATGGGATGGTTGACATAGAGCGACTGCACCCCCTCTTCAGATGGGACAGGCAAGTATGCAGAGCTCTACACCCATGCATTATGTCAGCAGCATTACAATGGCATGAACTCAGCTGTACATGATAGAAGGGGCACAGGTTCATCATAACTCAGCAAACCTGATTGGTGGACAGCTGCCATTAGCAAGTTGTACAGTAACAGGTGAAGAGTGCTATGTGACAGTTGGGATGAGGGTGCCCCCCTTATATGGAGGCACTACCTCCTCAGCTAAAAGAAGCACATATTGTTGTTGTGATGTTGAGTAGACACAGTAAGTGACAAAAGTAGCCACCCATGCAAAGCAGAACCACAATGCACAGTGTAGTTTCATATGTGACCTCATAGGATAGGCCCAGATTGTCGAACTCATAAGTCATGATGCCATATATGATGGGTATGGACTCATACCTGACCTGTACACCCACATTGTCTGTGTCAACTACACTCCCTTGTCCCCACCCCATGTGGTATATGACATTCCTACAATCAGTCCCATAACTTCTATATTTACAGAGCAGTTTGTAAATGGCCTCTCATTGGAAGATTCACAGCATCTATCACACATGCTAACATTCTAGGCTGCATCCCACATGTGATCTGACAATGATTACTAGCACTATTGGGACACCCTTGCAATCATGTCGACACTACTGGGTGCACATCAGCTGAGTGGACAACGGCAACTGTTACATCCTTGCAAAGAGGTGGTGCATCCACTGACTGACATAACTATACACCTCTTTGTCTGAGTATCCATATCTATATGGCTGTGGGGGTGGTCATCATGGAGCTGATCAGCACACATATGTGTGTTGTACACACAGTTGACTGTATACAGTTTGGATGTGTGACAGGGGGATCATGACTGTTACAGGTGGTGGACATTTCTGAGGCAGTGACCATGGACATGGGTTAAGTTACATCAGAGCATACAACCCCCTAGACTCAGCCAAGCTGTCTGACTATATCCCCCACTCAGACAACATTTACAAAGCACCCACTTCGGCATCCACGATACTATCATTGTAAGGGTCACTAATTAGCTCATTGGAGTGGCCCACTGCTGGCACACATACGCAACATAGGCACATCCACCTCCAATAGCTGATCTGTCAGCAGCAGTGCTCAACAGGGCACAGTCCTGGGTCCTCTACTGCTTGGAATACATTGAACCACAATATACACGATGACTGACTGACTGTGGCTAACAAGCTTTGCTGATGCCTGCAATTTGTGAGCACTCATAGAGTCTCTGTGGTAACCCATGAAGGCATGGGCAGTTGCTTTGCAAGGGTATAAAAATGGACACGTGCACCAAGTAGCCTGCAGTAAGATGAGAACCCCTATCTATCTAGTTTGATTCACTATAGATCACAGTACTTATTGCATGTGCCACAGGATGAGTGTGTTGTATATATGATTGTAGATGCAGTACTTGTGCATTACATAAACTAGGCTTGTGTTGAACAGCATCTGTTATCTGCAGAGAGATAATGCTTTGTACTGTTGTCTGCATCTAGTATCCTAGCAGTGGAGTAACTGTTATTATCCTAACTATGTGTGTACATTTACCAGTATGGCCATATGTGGCTGCTTGCAGTTAGATGGGCAAACATGTGGGAAAGAATAATGTGCCCTGTCCATGCTTGCATTGACAACATTATACATTACACCACCTGCTCATCTATGTCTCTCTCTCTGTGGTGACATCCAGCAGGCACAAGGGTCTGTAGTTAATTGGATTATGTACTGTTGCACCATTAGTTTGGGTCCTTTGAGCAACAGTATGGATGTGTGATAGGGCAGAGTTACCACTATTTCAGTGTGTAGGACAATACAGACATCCAAACACATATTTCTGTAATTAACAGGGATGCATATGTAAATGTAGCTGTGTGTGTGTGTATGATATGTATATGTATTATGCAGACATAAACCAAAAACAACTGTAGATACTCCACCAAAGGCTATCTGCCCACAATAAGTAAGCTAGAAGAAGAAGAAAACAGGCAGTAGCCACCACACTGAACAGCTACAAAATTCTTATTTAAAACAATTAAAAACACATAAAATGAGCGTTTTCAGGACAAGCCCTTCTTCGGATAATATGCTCAAGTAACACTGCAGTTTTTATAGCTCTTTGACTACTAATCCGCACTGCACACTCCTCTTTTTCAATACAGGTTTTAAAGGTATAACCCCATTTAAACCTGGGGTTTTATGTGCTGCTAGTTCAATTATCCATTTTGTCTCATTTAGTTCTGTCTCGTTAACTAAATCACCTCCCCTTTAGTTCTTATTTATACATTGTATAACAATAAATTTAAACTTATGATTCTCAAGCTTAGAAATATGCTGGAAAAGTCCATTATGTTCATGTCTTAGCCTAATTGATGACAAATGCTTCAGAATTCTATTTTTCAACATGCAGTTAGTTTTTCCTACATAAAATGAGTTGCAGTCCTGGCAGGCTGACAAATAAACAACATTCTTTGTCTTATAATATGCATACAAATCAAAACATACTGCTTCCCTGATATAGCATGTCTATATGATTCTGCTTCCTTAACATATTCACATGCTTTGCAGCTTCTACATTTTCATGTACCTGTATGCTCTGTAATGATACTCCTGTTCCTGCTTTTATGTGTCTTCCCTTCGTGACATAATAAATAGGTTCATAGGTTCATAGGTTCATACTAGGCTATCTGCCCTAGGGCATTTATAAGCCTAGCCAGAGTGTGTGTGGCTTTCACCACCCCTTAGGATGAGAATACTATACCCATTAGTTTGCTGTGCTTCTGTCCAGCAGTGATACAGAGATGATTCCCGGGTAAACCTACGATCTCCCATCCACTCGTCAAGATTTCTCTTGAACAGAGTCAGTGAGGGGCTCTGCCTCACATGGACTGGGATTCTGTTCCATAGTGTAGGGAGTCTCTGGGTGATGAATCTGTCCCTCCAGCACGTCCTATTTATATCCGTGTTGAGGTTTAAGTCTCTTGCTCTCGTGGCTCTGGTGGATTTGGATTTTTTGAGGTGGAGCATGTCCATTAATTCCGGGTTGGACATGGCCTTGTATGTCAGGCACAGATCACCTCTGAGCAGATGGTATGCGACTGAATAGAGCTGGAGTTTCTTCAGTTGGGCATCGTATGACATATGTTTGAGCCCCTTTATCCTTTTGGTGAGGAACTTTTGGGGTATTTCCAACTGCTGCAGGTGTCGGGTAAGGTACATTCCGAATGGGGCGTTGTACTCAATCATTGGTCTGATAAGTGAAGAGTACAGGGGTACAATGACCTCTCCTGATCTGGATGTGAATCCCTTCATGATCAGGTGGGCAATGTAGAAGGTCTTCCTAATTTCCAATAAATTTAAACTTATGATTCTCAAGCTTAGAAATATGCTGGAAAAGTCCATTATGTTCATGTCTTAGCCTAATTGATGACAAATGCTTCAGAATTCTATTTTTCAACATGCAGTTAGTTTTTCCTACATAAAATGAGTTGCAGTCCTGGCAGGCTGCCAAATAAACAACATTCTTTGTCTTATAATATGCATACAAATCAAAACATACTGCTTCCCTGATATAGCATGTCTATATGATTCTGCTTCCTTAACATATTCACATGCTTTGCAGCTTCTACATTTTCATGTACCTGTATGCTCTGTAATGATACTCCTGTTCCTGCTTTTATGTGTCTTCCCTTCGTGACATAATAAATAGGTTCATAGGTTCATAGGTTCATACTAGGCTATCTGCCCTAGGGCATTTATAAGCCTAGCCAGAGTGTGTGTGGCTTTCACCACCCCTTAGGATGAGAATACTATACCCATTAGTTTGCTGTGCTTCTGTCCAGCAGTGATACAGAGATGATTCCCGGGGTAAACCTACGATCTCCCATCCACTCGTCAAGATTTCTCTTGAACAGAGTCAGTGAGGGGCTCTGCCTCACATGGACTGGGATTCTGTTCCATAGTGTAGGGAGTCTCTGGGTGATGAATCTGTCCCTCCAGCACGTCCTATTTATATCCGTGTTGAGGTTTAAGTCTCTTGCTCTCGTGGCTCTGGTGGATTTGGATTTTTTGAGGTGGAGCATGTCCATTAATTCCGGGTTGGACATGGCCTTGTATGTCAGGCACAGATCACCTCTGAGCAGATGGTATGTGACTGAATAGAGCTGGAGTTTCTTCAGTTGGGCATCGTATGACATATGTTTGAGCCCCTTTATCCTTTTGGTGAGGAACTTTTGGGGTATTTCCAACTGCTGCAGGTGTCGGGTAAGGTACATTCCGAATGGGGCGTTGTACTCAATCATTGGTCTGATAAGTGAAGAGTACAGGGGTACAATGACCTCTCCTGATCTGGATGTGAATCCCTTCATGATCAGGTGGGCAATGTAGAAGGTCTTCCTAACCACTTTGGCAATGTGAGTGTCAAAAGAGAGGTTACTGTCAACTTGGGTCCCCAGGTCCCTGATAACTTCTTCCGTGTTTAATGGATTACCACCTATGTGGTAATTAGGGGTTACCTTGTTTTTCCCAAAGGGTATGACTAATCATTTTTTGGCATTTAGCTTAAGGCCATGGCTCTGGCACCAGTTATCCATTTCTATAAGACCTTTCTGGAGGATGTCTGTGTCTGATGGAGTGTCAATTATGGTGCCCAGTTTGCAGTCATCTGCAAATTTTGTCAGCCACAATCCCCTTATGTTTGCCTGCACTTCAGAAAAATAAATGCCGAACAAGAGGGGGCCCAGGACTGAGCCCTGTGGGACACCGCTCGTGACCGGCTTAGAGTCTGACATGGCACCAGCAACTCTAACCCTGTGTGTTCTGTCCTTGAGCCAGTTTGCAACCCATCTTGTGACATATGGGTTTACATCTAAGCTGGTGAGCTTTTCTATGATGCCTGAGTGGGGTATTGTGTTGAACGCTTTTGCTAGGTCAAGGTAGGCTGTGTGAACTGCCTTACCCTCATCAATGGCCTTAGTGACTGTTTCGAAAAAGTCGACCAAGTTCAAGAGGCAGGATCTGCCCTTGACAAAGCCAAATTGGGTTTTGTTCCTTCTAAATCCAAATAGTGGTCTCTCTCCATCACCTTACCTATTCTATCATCTGTTAACAGAACATTCCAGTTCTGTTTTATTATGTCACACATTCCCCCTATGTTGTTGCTATATGTTAGTATCAGTCTCATATTACTTATCTGTGGGGGTCTAGACTGACTGGATACCCCTCCCTGTTGTCTATGGGAGAACCAAGATCTGGCTCTATCATTCCTGTACTGTTTACTTATTGTTATAACATCTCTAACTTTATTCTCATTATACCCCCTTCAACAGCGTTTGCTCTCTAGCTTAGTTATTTCTTGTTCAACGTGTGTGTCCTTTTTGCATATATGTGAAATTCTATCAACCTGCCCTTTTATTATACTGCTGAAGGTGCATCTAGGATGCATGCTGTCAAAAGATAGCATGCTGTTCTTCCAACAGCTTTTTCTAAATAGGGTCATATCCAGAACCCCATTCTCATTCCTCAGCAATTTTACATCCAGGAAGTCTATGGCCTCACTGGAATAGTGCACGGTAAACCTAAGGAATGTGGTTGTGAATTCCAAATATTCTACAAAAGCCTGTAGGTCAACAACATCCCCTCCCCATAACAAAAAAATGTCACTAGCTATACTATGTATGTGAGAGACAGAGAGATAGTGACAGACAGATATGTATACGTATATGTCTGCATGTATAGACATATCTATACATAACAGGCCAGTCTGATGACAGGGCAACAGAATCGCGCTCATTTTAACTGAGTGTTTGGGCATGCCCAGTGTGACTGTCAGTACTTATACAGTGACTCCAGGACAAACCTACCTGTACTCCAGTCTGGGATTTTGTATGTTACAGACTATACCTCTCAACTGTCCAGAGTTTTGCAGAATGTCCAGAGTTTTGGTTCATAGTTTTGGTCTGCTCCTCATAAAATTTGTGGTTTTCTGGCAAATCACTTGTATGAACTTAGGATTGAAGTCATTAAATAGTGACATAAATTTGAGTGTCTGACTTCAAATCCTTCATAAAATAGTCTGTTGAAATACACCCTGTTATTTTAGCAACTGTTTACATTTATGAGAGCAGCATTTAACATATACCCCCATTTGTGGGCCTTTGTCCCCCATTTGTCAGGCTTTGAACAGATTTCCTGCACTAAGAGGTTGAGAGGTATGTTACAGACATTGACAGCAGTACATAGCAAATACATGGATAGGTACAAGTTGTGTGGGTTGTCTGGCATCATCAATTTTACTATATGTATGTGAGTAGGAGTAAGGTGTTAGTCCCTAGGGCCCTAGGTTGTCAGTGAATGTGCTATGTGTTGTCTCTTAGCCAAAGCCAGGGTGTACTGGGCACGCCTACATCTGCCTACAGGGACATCATCAGGGGGTTCTTCCTCCGAGCCCTCCTGTGACTGTGGCTGTGGTGATGTAGGTACTGGTGGGGGGTTGTGTATCCCTTCCCTTTGGCGATCCTGTTGCAGCTGTTTCCACAGGATCATATTGTGTAGAGTGGCACATACTGTGAACATATGGGCACATGTGGCTGGAGAGTAGTGCAGGGCTCCACCAGATATATCTAGGCACCAAAACCGTGACTTCAGAAGCCCAAACACATGCTCTATGACATTCCTAGTATGTGCATGTACCTCATTCTAGCGTTCTTCAGTGGGTGTGTGTGTGCATTTGTGATGGGTGTCATCATCCATGTTTCCAGTGCATAGCCAGCATTCCCCCAGTAAATGACTATGTGGGATGTCCCCTCAGCAAACATCTGGTACAGTTGTGATGCATGCCAGATATGGGAGTCATGATAACTGCCAGGGCTGCCAGCACACACACATTCATAATAATGCCTTGGGCATTACACATGACCTGGTAGTTTATGTAGATGCGGTTGATGTAGATTCTACCCTCCTCACTGAGTGGTGACTTAATGTGCACATGAGTGTAATGTATGGCACCCAGTACCTCAGGGTAGTGATACATGGTAGAAGTATTGCATATTGCTGGCCCTCACCTCAGGAGTAAGAGGAAAAGAAATGTGCTCACTGGCATGTGGTAGCATGGCTTCCAGGAACTGGTGGAGTACCCTGGAAGCAGATACCTGTGAGACCCCATCATGTCCCCAGTTGGTCTATGGAAAGTAGCTTTAGCTAGTATCCTAAAGGCTACACATACCTTTGTTTCCACTTGGATGGGTTCCTCTTTGTTGGCTCCGGGTCTGAGTTGAGGGTGGCAGACCTCAGTGAGTTCTTGTAGTATGTCCCTATCTGCCCTGTAGTGCTCTACAGTCTCTAGCTCATGTAGCTCCTGGAAGGTTACCCTTGGCCTGAACACTCTTTTTCTCTGTCTAGGCCTATTGTCAGCAGTAGCAGCATTGATTTTAGCATCCAGCACATACAGGTGGAGCAGACCTGCAGCAGCCCCTAGCATTCTCTCAGTTAAAATTTCCAACTCCAATGATGCAGAGTTTGGAGGAAAAATCCGATTGTAAGGTGTATGCATACTTTATAGTGCTCTGATATAGGTGCTGACTGTGTGATTGGCTACCTATGATGCATTCCACCTGCCTAGTATATCATTAATATAATTTAATGGCCCTAGTTTAAGTTAAATGGAGGTCAAACTAATTAATATGTCACTGGGTTTTAGATACAATCAGCACTGTGGTGAGAAGCGGAAACATGCACCATAGGTAAACAAAGCTTAGCAGTCAGTGTACACACCCAACAGACTTCCATGCTCAGCATGGCGGTGTGCCATGCAAACACACTGAAACTCGCTCCCCTTAGCTAAACAAAGCTTAGAAGTGAGTGCACACACCCCCCCCCCCTGCAAGGATGCACTCAGCAGGATGAAATAAGCTTAGAAGTCATTGGACACACCCTCCCCTGATGTCAGTTACCTCCTCTGTAAACAACAACATGGATCTCTGCCTACATGAAGGGAATATGCGGACATGATCACCCATTTGTGCTATTCAGTAACTTCACCTCTTTTGCATAGGGATCCATGCTCACAGCCTGGAAACTACAAATTTCAAAGTCCTACCATGTTAGCAAGAGCACCAATGAACCATTTCAGATACTCCAAGCAGGGTCCTGTAATACATTTATGTCTAATCATATTAATTTTGTTTTTTCCATTTTTTTTTTTTTTTTTTTTTTTTTTTATTTCTTTATGTTTTTATAAGCATGTTTGTGCACTGCAGCATGCTGTGCAAACATGCCTAGATTATTAAAAAATAAATTGAATTTACTTATTTACTTTAATTTGTCAGACACACAGAGGATAGTTTCGGTCCTATCTGTACATAGTATGCCATTTCTGTCCATTCATACCTCTCAACTGTACAGATTTTTGCAGAATGTCCAGATTTTTTACTCATATTCTTGGTCTGTTTTTCATAGAATTGTGGTTTTCTGGCAAATTAGTGGCAAATCCTTAAAGACTGAAGTTAGAAAATAATGACAGACATTTGAGTTTCAGACTTCATACCATTCAGAAAATTTATGTTATTGCAAAACCTGTTATTCTATCAACTTTCTAAATTTATAAGCGCAGTATTTAGTTTGTCCCTATTTTTAGGCCTTGTCCCACTTTTATTTATGTCCAGATTTCTTGCTCTAAGAGGTTGAGAGGTATGCTGTCCATCTATCTACATTTTTACAGCCCCTTCTGTCTGTCTATATTCCTGTACATGGAATTTTTCTGTGCACACTACAGACACTGACACAGGGTCTGCAGAGCTGCCTGTCTGCTTGCTGGGTCACTCTACCTGCCTCATTTGCATGAGATTTACCCCCTTAGGAGGTGATTTGCATGCCACAGACGTTTCTATGTTGGCGTGCTCATGCATGCCGCTCAGCAGTGCTTACTGAATCTGAAAATGTTTGCAGCCATGTTAGCAGCAATGCCTACACAGAAAAAAAAAATGTGTAGGCTTTACTAAATTTCCCCCAAGGAAGAAGAATTACAGGTGACTTGAGCAGGATGTCTAAAAGGACTTTATAAAATGGAAAGAAAAGACAAACATTATATTAGGTGGGAACAACATCACAAAGATAATGATTAACCCAAAGTTGGGATATTTACAGAGACAGATATGCATTAAATAGCATGAGAAAATAATGAAAGCTATACACAGAAGAAAATATGTAACAGAGTTAAAAAGTAGGATGTGACACGAACTACAGCAAGAAGAATTCAGATGGTAAGGCAGGGGGAGACAGATGGGAGGAATCAGGTGGTCTGTGATATATAATGGTTATCTATAGTTAAGAGGAAAAGAAGAAAGAAAGAAAGTTAGACTGAATTTGGATAAACAGGAAAATGCATCTCAAGTGGGCAAAATGTGAAAGATGATAATGCAGATAGTGGAAAAAGCATATGGAGAAAATGGAACAGGCAGGATGACTATGGTGGTGCTGCGGTAGCATTGTCGCCTCACAGTAAGATGCTGTCCAGTTCGATTCTCAGCTAGAGTGTCTTCTGCGTGGAGACATGCGTGAATGGGTGTACCTTCGTAGAAAGTTGTGCGTCAGGCCTGCCAAGCCGGTACGTAAAAATCTACTGCCACTCATTAGCGGACCGGAGTTCCACTGTGGTGACCCCTAACCGGGAAAAGTCGAAACACACAACAAGGATGACTGAAACAGAAGCTAGGACTTTAGGGTGAGTTATATAAAATTAAATAATACAAAAGGAAGTTGAGAGAAGGAGAGGAGGAAATTAAAGAATAAAGAAGTATGGAAATGAGGACAAGAGGAAGAGATGAATAAAATAAGGGAAATGATGGCAAAGAAGGGAGAGAAAGATGAGAGACACTGAAGGAAGATAGAAAGGCTGGGTAGATAAAGAGGCATGGAAGGGGTTTTAAAGGCAACAGGAGGAAACTTGAAAAAAGAAACAAGGTAGAAATGGAACAAAAAGGAATGTATTCAAAAAGAAATGGTGGCGATGGGAGGAGAATTTTAGAAAGGCTGTAATATATTGGAACTTAACAAAGAAGGAAGAAGAAATGGAAATGCAGCAGATGAAGCAAGAATGGGAAGAAAGAAGGAAGGCCCAGAAATGAAGAAAGCTTGGAAGAAGTTTAAATGTTGATGCGATCTTTAAAGATTTTACAAACTGCATGAGATCAGGAAAAGAATACTACACAGATGTGCATATCTATATTTTCTTTTTTCTCCCACTCCCTATCGCTATCTCTGCTAGATATATGCAATAGCTTTTTCTACCTTCCCTATTTAGGTTCATAGGTTCATAGGCAGGTACTAGGCTATCGGCCCAAGGGCCTAAGTAAGCCTAGCTAACAAGGTTCCCTGGCTTATGCCAACCCAAGAAAGTGAATTTCCTGTGCCCCTGTCGAGCAGAGCCACAGAGGTGATCTCCGGGGTGTATTTCCTACTTCCCATCCACTCATCAATACTTTTCTAGAAGAGTGCTAATGAGGAACTTTGCTTGACATAGATGGGTAGCTTGTTCCAGAGTATGGGAAGTCCCTGGGACAGGAATCTATCGCATGTCCTGTTTATTGTGGTGACAAGGTTTAGGTCCCGAACTGGGTGGGGTCCAGAGTTTGGAGGTTGCCAGTGTCTTTGTTTATGAATTCCATGATGATATGTTCCATGGCCTTGCAGACCAGGCTCATTAGGCTAATAGGATGGTAGTTCCCAGGATCAGTGGTGGCTCCCTCTTTGTGGAGTGGGATAACTGTTGTGAGGCTATGATTGAACATGGTGCTTAGGTGGGGAGCCAGTGCGTTCTGAAGTTTGTGTAAAACACAGCCTGGGATGTTGTTCGGTCCCATGGATGCTGTGTTTTTGGCTTTAGAGAGTGCTGCTTTTACCTGTGTAGTTGTGATTACAGAGACTCTGCATTCTTCCTGTATAGATATGGGTCCTTTAGGGGGGCAAGAGGGGGTAAAGTTAGCAATGAACCTTTCTGCCAGGATGTTGGCAATATCAGTTGGTTCTGTAATTTTTGTGCCATTGTGCTGTAACTCAGACCAGATCTGGGTGTTGCCATTGAGATTCTTGACATAGCTATAGAATGCTTTGTGGTTGTCCTTAGAATCAGTGGTGGTCTTGTTTTCATAGTTAGCTTTGGAGGATCTTATAAGGGATCTCAGCTTCTTACTGAGGCTGACCAGGGTGCTCCTCCACTCATGTGATTTTACTCTCTTTTGCAACAGTTTCTTCCTTCTGTTGTAGAGTTTCTTTGTGGCAGGGGACCACCAGATTGACTTCCTTTTTTTGCAGGATAGCATCTTGATTCTGCTTGGGATAGCATGATCTATGATGTAAGTGCTTATAGAGTGCATTTGTGTAGGATTCAGCAGTCGTAACTGTATTGTCCATCTGCGTGGGTGTCATGAAGTTCTCCACTTCTGTCTTAAGAAGCATTTGTTTCTTTGAGGGTGAGAGCTAACCAGGTTAGATGAGGGTCTTATGACCCATTATTTCATTCATAGGGAGCTTGATCAGCCTATCCACTCCCCCTCTGGTGACAGTCAAGTTGTAGGAAGTGGGCATTCTTTAAATGCAGTGAAAGGGCCTGCCCAGTCTTCATGGAGCATGCCCTTGGTGCCTCCGTTGAGCTCTATGAATGCTGTTTTATCTGGGGACCATGAGTGTTGCCACTCAGAAACCCCAACATTTGCTGTGCACCTCTATTGCAGTGTGTGTTTAGTAGTCTCATTTCTACTGGTGCAACATCTAGTGCTCTCTCGAGGTGTCACCCAGATCATGACACAGAGCTACCTTCCTGTCCTTGAATGGTAAGCCAGTGTTGGCCACTCACTCCTATTCTCTCACTTGACCCCCTTTAGTACCCGCACATTTAACTGTACACAGTTCATCTGGCTCACAGTCAGGGTTCTTCCAACTACACTATAAGATCAGGGATATCTATATCTTTCTTTAGTTTTTTTCTGCCCTTTTGTCTTTCCTTTTCTTGTTTCAGGCTTCTACATGAACCTATTACATAGTTAATGGACTGACTATTCACAATCTACTTTTTCATCATTGGCAAATGCTTTTGTACATAACTGGTCTTTGAGTTTATCATCATCCTAAAAAGATTAGTTCTCCAGGTTAATGAGTTTGTGCAGGTTCTGTTTGACTTTCTGCATTAGCATCCTACAATTTTCCTCTTTTGTTCTTTTAACTGTACTGCACATCTGCCATCCTGACTATCTGGTTTCTGGATTGTGCTTTATTCCTCCTATTACATCTCTCTCAATATTTTATTCTGTACTGACACATACGGTTATCCCACTCCACAAGGGGGGAGCCACCACGGATCCTGAGAACTACCGCCCCATTAGCCTGACGAGCCTGGACTGCAAGGCCATGGAATGTATCATCATGGAACTTGTAAACAAAGACATTGGTAATCTCCAAATTCTGGACCCCACCCAGTTCGGGTTTGTAAAAGGCAGATCATGTCTCCTAAACCTGATAGACTTCTTTGAAGCAGTCACCAAAGCCGTAGACAAGGGTAAGGTGGTTCACACAGCCTATCTAGATCTTGTCAAGGCTTTCAACACCATCTCCCACTCTGGAATTATAGATAAACTCACTAAGCTAGGTATAAATCCCTATGTCACAAGATGGGTTGCCACTTACAGAAGCCACACTGTGAAAGTAGCAGACTCCAAATCTGACTTCAGACCAGTGAGAGGTGGAGTACCACAGGGTTCAGTCCTGGGTTCTCTCCTGTTTGGTATCTACTTCTCTGAAGTACAGGCTAACAAAGAAGGTCTTTGGCTAATGAAGTTCGCAGATGACTGCAAACTAGGAGCCATAATCGAAACTCCTAATGATGTGGACATGCTACAAAAGGGCCTCACTGAGACAGATGCCTGGTGTCAAAGCCATGGCCTCAAGCTCAATGCCAAAAAGTGCATTGTCATCCCCTTTGGTAAAACCTCTGTACCCATGAACTACAACATAGGTGGTAGTATACTTAACACTGAAAGTGTGATAAGAGACCTTGGGACACAGGTGGGCAGTAGTCTCTCCTTTGATAACCACATTGCCACAGTAGTCAGGAAATCCTTCTATGTGGCAGACCTCATCACAAAAGGTTTCTCATCCAGAAAAAAAGAGGTCATTGTTCCCCTCTACTCATCACTCATTAGACCCATTATAGAGTACAACGCCCCTTTTGGTATGTACCTCGCAAGACATCTACAACAACTGGAAAGGCCACAGAAATACCTCACAAAGAGGATTGCCGGCCTCAAACAGATGCCCTACGCAGACCGTCTCAAAAAACTCCAGCTTTACTCCATCGCATATCGCCTATTCAAAGGTGATCTCTGCCTAACATACAAAGCTATGTCAAACCCAGAGCTGTTGGACATGCTCCACCTAAAGAAATCCCAATCCCTCCGAGCTACATGCTCTAGGGACCTAAACCTTGTCACCACAATAAACAGAACATGCTGGAGGGATAGATTCCTGTCCCAGAGACTTCCCATACTCTGGAATAAACTACCTATCTATATCAAACAACGCTCCTCATTAGCACTCTTCAAGAAAAATCTTGATGATTGGATGGGAAATAGGAAATTCACCCCAGGGATGACCTCTGTGGCTCTGCTCGACAGTGGCACAGGAAAATAATTTTCTTGGGTGGCAAAAGCCAGGGTACCTTTTTGGCTGGGCTTGTATAGGCCCCAGGACCGAATGCCTAGTACCTTCCTATGAACCTATGAACATACCGTTTTCTTTGTGTCACGTTCTAATTTAGCTTCTCACTTAAACTCTTATGTGCTTCCTCTTGCTATTGTTGTGGCATTTTCCAGTTTCTTTACTAGAAAGATAAGATAAAGTTGTCTGCAAAGAAGAAAAAGATTGCTTGTCCGCCCCCTTTCATCTAACTGTTCCAAATCCTCTCTTACCTCCTGTGCCAGAATGACCAGAAAAGGAGGAAGTGTGCATTCCTGTCTCAATCATATTCTGATTTGCACATTTCTTGAGTCCACTGTCAACTATATAACAGTATTTATTTGTCCTCTGAGCCTTTCTTCTGTCCTTGTCCCTGCTCGGATCCACCATATAAAGGGCCATGCAACAGAATAAAAACCTTTTTATAATGCTAAATAATATAATCCCTGCCTTACCCAGTTTCTTACTTTTGCATCTCTCTACAAATTTCATGACCTTCCACTTGTTTGTACTGAGGCTCTACCCTTTAAAAGCCTGGACTGGCCCATTCTGGACTAGCTAGACAATTGGTTTTCCAAGACGTGACACTAGTATTTTAATCATTATGTTATCATTTCCAGCTATACTTGTGATTGTGGTCAGTATGTGCTAAGGTTCATTATTTCTTTTTTCTCTTTTGGTTACAGTATTCCCCTTACTTATTTCATCATTTTAACTAGCTTTCCCGTCTCACCGCCTATATTAAAGACCCATCCTCCTGTGCTATCATTACTTGCAGTTCTGCTGGCAGTACATCCAGCCCTTCAGCCTTTACCCTCATAACCTCCTTCTTGGTTTCTGCATCTCTTCCTCACTTATTTCTTTGTTTTGCACTTTGAGTTCTTCCTTCCACTTCTCTCCTGCACCTAGCTTTATGCCTGTTTCTGAGTTCTTTTTTGAATCTGTATAACTTGCTGTAGAATTTGGCCAATTGTTCTTTTAGTTCCTTTGATTCTGAATCATCCAATCGTTCTAAATATTTTAATTATTCTTTTGCTTTCTTTCTAGTATCTTAAATTCCAGGTCAGTGCTTTCTCCATTTCTACACTGTTCACTTCAAAATCTTTTATTTTAATTATTCTAGCTTCTGTTTTCTTTGTTTCCCGTAACTAATTTATATTTCAGTTTCTGCTCTTCTTTTTTCATCTCCACTGTTCTAGATACTTTTGAGCTTCTATACATACTCTCTCAATGTGCCTCTGTGTTTCTCTAACCATACTTGTTTCAACTTCGTCCTTGTATTTGTTTATGTAACCATGATCTTGGAGCTTTTCTCCCCGGGCCTCCACTGAAAATGGAAATGTATCCAGTTGGACTAGCCCGGTCAACAAATGTAAAATAAAATAAAATAAATAAAATAAATAAAATCTTGTCCTTCATTTTCTTTACTATAAGTGCTTCTTATATTATTTACTCTCTTGTTATCACTTTGTTTCCATCCAATATCCCTCTCCTATATTTTGCTTTTCTTCTTCATTTTCTTTTAAGATTCTTTTAGCCCCTACCCTAGGTTTCTTTATCTGACCCTCCATCCTCCATTTAGATTCATGCTGTCTGGACCTTTACTCTTACCTCATGTACTCATCAATTGTGACTCTGTTTACTGAGAAACCAATACCGTCTGCTTTCCTGTTTCAATCCTGACATGGGGAATGTGTATTGTTTTACTCCTCTGTTCCTCTCTCACTCTGTTTCTCTCTCTTACACAGACTCTCTCCCTGTACATTCATCCATCTCATTCACCTTCCTCCATTTTCTTATTTGTCTTAGTCTGTCCCCTTTGTCCCCCATCCTATGTAACTTTTCATTGAATGCTATGTTGAAATCTCTGCCTATTGTCTCATTCACTTCGCAAGTTTTTCCTCCACTCTTAAAAATCTCTTAAAGAAATGTATTTTCCCTCCTGCTGTTTGCATGCGCATTTCTAACTTCTCTCTCCCTTTCATATATCACTCCTTACATTTCCTTCCTTCCTTACTTTCGTTGATTTCTCTGTGATAATGGCTAACCCTTTTCTAAGCATAAAAGCTGCTTCTCTTTTCCCTTCCATTTTAATGGCATCTTTTTCTACATCCATCCAATTTTCCATGTTATACATTTTCTGTTGTCTTTAAAGCTGTGTGTAGTCTCATGTAAACATATTACATCTGATTTATCTCTATTTTCTCTTGTTTTTAATTCTCTCAGTTTTGATTAGGTTAGAAATCCCCCACAACCCAAGTTATTATTGTCAGTCTCTCTAATTTTCTTGCCCATTGTTCCCCATCAATATTCACCAGGGTTTGCTGGGCTCCCCTCCATGCACCTATCCTAGGGCAACTGCTAGTGACTATTCTCACCGTCTTCTTGGTCACTGTCCACAAACCTGCTCAAGGGAAGCCAGCTGCAGTTCTTTTCCCTTCCTCCTGCATTGTTCTTACTATCAGGTCCTACTTTGGTTTACATTCTCATCTTATCTTTCTCCTTTTTCACCTCTGTGCCCTTCTGGCTGTTTGTGCTTCTTTTATATTCATGATTCTTTGTTTATTCCTGTTATCCTTGCTCTCCTAGTCCCTCTCTCCTTCCTTACTCTCTTTCTTTTATTTGGCTGTTTCTGTTTGCTTAGTTTATAGGGTTTTTAGCCATTTCTCAGTTCAAAACCTCTGTTACTTCTTTCTAACGTTCATCCTATAGCCCTTTTCGTCTCTGTTCCCTTTGTTATGATTTGATCATTTTAATCGCTTCTTCTGTGTTTTCCTCAGTAGTTCCTGTCTGAGAAGTTTGACTGCACTGCCTCCACTCCTAGTCTGTTTCACAGAACTTCTTTTACCTTTGGCTTATGTGCAAGCTTACACCTTTTCCTTCCCTCTTTAGCCTCACATAGATACACTATTTGAGATTGCCTGACATGCATCTGTGCTCTCTTCTTTTCATATGAAACATTTTCTTCTATGGATTCTGTTTCAACAAAACCTTGTACACATTCAGTTATAAAAGTAGTTTCATTTTAATTTTCCAGTAGTAATACATTAGTTCATCTCATTTCTGTTAACAGTGTGTAAACATTTGTGCATCCCCCTTGCTCTTTTCTGCCTATTCATCCCTATCCACATTCTTCTGTTTTATTTTTGCTTTGTTGTTGCATTCTTTCACAAGTTCAGTTTCATTTGTAGTGAAGAAAACAAACAAAACTAAAACAAAACAGCTCTTTTGTAAATCTGTCTTCTCTCCCCGTACCCACCTTGTCACATGTTCTACATTTGCATTCAGGACCCCCTGGCTGAACTGTGATACTGTACAGTTTCTCCTAAAGGGTCACTTGATATAGCTGCCGGTGTAATGTCAGGGTTTTACACGCACCTTTGACACACCTCGTAATGATGCAGCTATTTTTCAGTGCAGATCAGAAAGTCATACACAATGAAATGTATTTTATTTAACAGTTCACTTATTTATACTTGTTTTTAGAGCTTATAATGCAACTTTGTCCCTGTGATTTCATCACCTGTCCTAATTTGCAAGATCACTTTTTTTAAGTTGTCACTTCCTTTTTCTCTAGTCCGTCCCCTTTCCTTTACGTTGGTGGACCTACTGCATCTCTACTTCTGTCTCTGCTGTTGTTGCTTCAGGCCAACTAGACCAGCTATCTGTTCTGTTGCTACTCCTTGCTCTTTCATCACTCATTTTGTATTGCATTTATATCTCAGTATTCATCTTCATCTTCATCTTCTGCAGCTTCCTCCAGTTTCTCCTTGGTTGCTTCATCTTGAATCTTCCTTTCCTGTCATTGTTTCACACTCATTATTATTGAAATGCATCTCTCCTCCTTTTGGCACAGCTGGATTACTATCCTGGGCCCATAACTCTACTTTGTTATCATTTACACATGCTTCTTTGCTGTTTGCTTTCACGAGGAGCAGTACACTTTTGATCCTTGTCTGATGCCCACAGCATGAATTCTGAATTGAAAAGTTTTAATTTTTATTGAAACAAACAATGTTTATTAACATGTTTCTTACTCTATCATTTCTTTGGGAGTAGTCACACAACTTACTTTTTACCTCAGAAATTAAGTCATATGTTTGGTCTAGTGAACTGAAGATATTTTTTTCCAGAAATTCCTTGTAGTTGGGACAGCTGGATATTTCATATATGTCTGATATATGAGTAATGACAAATATCTCTACAGCTGTTAAACTACTTTCTTCTTATAAAAAAAGGGTGGCCCGTACAATAGTCTGTCCTTACTTTTATTAGGCTTCTATCTTTGTTCCTTATCCTTCCTTCCTTTTGTAATCATTGGCATTTAGTCCCTATTTTAAAACTATACATTCTTCACAAAGCTCTCTGTGCTGAGGGCCATCTTCCACCTGCTTGTCACTCTCCTAAAAACAGACCTACTTATGCTTAGGCACTTTAGAAGTATTTTCCTAAGCCATAAAGACCTCTGAAGTAAAAACCTGATGCTCAGAAAAGTTCACAGCAGTACAATAAGACCTCAAATACTCTACTGTTATCCCACCTCATCACAAACTCATTTCAGAGGCGTCATCATCATACTGATACACCTGAACCCTTAAAGCTTCATAGACCAGCCAAAATCAAAGGATGAACCTAGCCACAGGTGTCTCTATAGTAAGACATATAGATTTTACACTTACCAGGCTTATCAAAGATACGGTGACAGTAAGGTACATCTCAGGGACCAGGATATGAGAGGTGACTATGGCACTCAAATTCCTTCACCCCAGATGCACCTTTGACACGGTCATTGTTTGCATGGCTATGGGTGATTCGAGGCTTACATCTGTGTGTAATATGAAGACAGACATGATGGGACTGTCCAAGCACTCCAAGCACACATCCAATGCTGCCATGAAATTAATTTTGAGCAGCATCCTACCTTCACTGAAAATAAAGCCTGAATATAAACAAAAGCTGATCAACTTCACCAATTGGTTTAGCTATTGCTGTCATTCAAAAGTTCATAGGTAAATACTAGGCTACAAGTTTGTAGATTATTACAAGCCCAGACAATAACCTGAGGTCAGAGTCAAACCTTGTATTTTGTATCTGTAAGGTTAAGACCTTGACCATTATGCCAACACCCCCCAAGGAGTCCAATGTGTGTCAGCCTGGAAGGAGATATATGGCAATAGTACCTACTTCACCAAGGATGTCTATTATCTTTCTTCTCATGGATTTTATTTATTGGCCAAAACTTTCTGCACCCACTTAATGCATTTTAGGCAATGTAAACCTGGCCCTTCTATGAACATAGCCAAACATAATCAGGACAGTATAAAATCAGTTCTGCTCAGTGCTGGAAGTCTCAATAAGAAACTGTCATCCCTGAATCCGTCCTAACCCAAGAAAATATTGACATCTGCATCATTACCAAAAAATGGTTCAGTTGCAGTAATAACATACCTTGCCTACCAGAATTTAATGTTTATGACTCTTTCAGACCCGCTGCTGAGTGTCTCTGTAACTATTGGTGAGCCCATATTCTTCTGTGACTCTTTCACCTCTCGAGTTTAATTATGACCTTGAATGCCTTTGTGTCCTTAGTAACTATAAATATGACCCATTTACGATATCCAGATGAACTATAGAACCCTCTCTATGGCACCCACAACCCACAAGGCATATTTAAACAAGTTTGAGGCCATCATCTTCTAACCAAATGTTATTATTCTTGGAGACTTCAATTATCCATCTATAAATGGGAAGACTTACACTACTACAAATAAATACGTTCAGCACTTCCTAGACTTCATCAATGTCATCTCCCTAGACCAGATTGTACTTACACTCTGTGCCCATAACTGTACCATTTCTGCTTATGTCTGATGATCATGCAGTGGTTCTCACCATTATTACCCAGCCCAGTACACGCACGGATCCTGTTATTTTCAGAGAGTTCTCTATGGTGAGCTTAATTCAACAAGATAATAACTGAGGATGTTCAAAAGACCCCTCCCCCCTCGAGGGCCCAATAAGAAGTCTGTCTGGCACATGGCACAGAGGATTAAAGTGCTGTTAATGAGCTGCTTTCTGTGGTCCAGGGTTTGATTCCCTCTGCCTCCATTGCCTAACAGGCTGATGGTGAGTAAGTCACTTAAGCAGGCGCTGTTTCTGGGCTGAGTCTGAAAAAGGTCCATGGAGGTCACTGTTCTACCATTGTTAACAAATACAAATAAAATACAATAAACAGCAAATACTGACATATTCACAGAAAAGTTATGTTCATACCTTAATACCTACATTTAGACTTCAGTCCTAATCCATAACTAATACAGTGCAAAGTCTATAAATAAACCTCTTTAGTAGAATCTTAGCTTAAACAAGCTTTATGACACGAGAAAAACTCATCGCCATTAAGACTACAGCTCTCAACTTCTTTGCTCAAGAATTCTGAAGCCAAGAATAAAGGTAGTACAAAAGCTCAAAATCTGGAGCAATTTTTACACATTAGTCAAATTCACTCAAAAAGTTAACAGACAACAGGTTTTCTATCAGCATACATTGTTCTGAGCAACACGTATGAAACTCTGCCACTATTGACTAACTGCAATCCTCAGAGAATTAACAGGAAATCAAATTTGTATAAGTGTCATGGCAAAAATATGAGGCAAAATCAGGAACATTCTGCAAAACTTTGGACAGTTGAGAGACATGCTTAGGAATAGACTGAAAATCTTGGACCTTAATATTAACATAAAGAATTTAAATAAAGATCTTAGAAACAAAATCAAATTTTCCACTGTTAAGTACAAAATGAAAATTGCTTCCTCTGAAAAACACAGTTATTTGTCTATGTCAGAAGACATGTTAGTAGACAAGTTTAGTACAATCTTCCCTGCTGTATCCACTCCACATGCATGACTCCATGTTGGTCCCTCTAAACATCACCCCTAGCAAATCCTCTCTCAGAGGAGAAAGTCTCAATATTCATGGGGTCATACTAACATGCTGGTATGCTTCACAATGACATTATGAAGTACTCTTGTACTGACCCACAACATAATCTGTTCACCTTCATTCACTCACCTAGCTTTCTACTTAAGATATGGAGAAATGTGGTGGTCATCCTTTTATACATCTGTAGCCCCACCACTGATTCTGGAAACTATAGAATCATAAGCTTAACAAACCTTATCTACAAAAACAATTAAATGCAACATTATGGACCTGAAAAATGCAGACACTGGTAAATAAAGTCCTTTAACCCTAATGAGTTTCAGTTTTTGACGAGCAGATTCCGCTTACTTAACCTAATAGACTTCTTTGAAAAGGATAATGAGTCATCGGACAAGGGAAATCAGTACACGTGATGTACTTTAACTTTACTCAAAACCTTTGATACAATTCCGCACTTGGGTATCGAAGATATGGGAATCGAACTAAAAGTAAACAATTACATTACCCATTGGAAGCAAAACAGTTCACACACAGAGCCCAGCAAATTGAGATTGGGAGTGCACTCTTATCTGAAAGTCTAGTTATCACTGGTGAACCACACAACTTGGTAAAACAACAACAAATAGGATCAGTACCATGGTAAAACAGAAATCTTGTAACAAAACAAGTAAAAAAAAAAACAACAGATGAGTTCTGCAACTCCTGTACAAATATATTTAATAACAATCACAATAATAACAATATTATTGTGATTCTTATCAAATATATTCATACAGCATTTGCAGAACTCATTTATGTGTTGGTTTTGTACCACATGGCTTGGTACCAGATCTGCTTCTATTTGGTATATGTTCTTATAGTAAAGCTGACTTCAAGGGCCTTTGGCTGACTAAGTTTCCTAATGATCACAAATGTGGAGCAATCATAACTTTCCCTAAGGACTTCCAGATTCTACAAGAAGGATATTGTGCTCAAACAAATGGCACTGTGGTCTCACAATAAATATCAATATGTATAATATCATATTCTTTATCAGAAAGGAGCACCTTTGCTCCTATCACATTAATGCCACCCCTCATAAGATGGACTTGGGGTCATTGTTTGGCCACCGTATATCCATGGTCCTTAAAAAATCCTTCTATTTAACCCTGCTGGTTGCCAAGGGTGCAGCTTACATGTCAAAGGATGTTATCATACCTCTCTTCTCCTCCAATATTTTGCCAGATTCAATGCTCCCTTCAACATGTATCTGTTCAGATACATGATCCATTTACATGGAGTCATACCCCAATGTTTCTTCATATTGATAAACAATGGCATGTGCAGAATGCTTAAGGACTATCGCTTTTCTTTGTCCCACATAGTCACCACTGGAATGATATCTGCCAGCCTGAAATCCTGTTCTGAGTAACCTCTTCCATGCTTGTAAAACCAGCAACACCATGCATATCTGCATGAAATATCTTAACCTTCACCAAAACATAAACAGACCCTATTGGTATGACAGATACCCCAGTTAAATAATTCCTCTTTTCTGGAACAAATTCTTGTCCTGTCCTCATAGTGAAAAAAATAGTTCTCTCATTCTGTTTAAACGCAACCTGGATGACAGATGAGTAACCACAAAAACATCCCACAGCCTTGCACCACAGTCCCTCATGGACAAGGGTAGCAAACAATGGGTATTACAGTGGTAGGCTATAAATAATCTAACAAGTCAAATGGCTAGTAATCACTTATGATTCTATGAACCTATCATTGTATTTTCTGTCTCTTTTTCCTCCTGTCAGTCTCTCTCTTCCTGTTTCTTTTACTTTTGAATTTGCAAATTTCTTTTCTAATACTATTCCACAATAGTTTACAGCAGTCATTTTCACAACTCAGTTAAGTGCTTTCCTACTGTTACTCTTAGGATCCTTGTGCAACATTATTTACCATGTAGTACTCCGTCGAGGTTCAAACTGCATTTATCGGCCATATTTTGTACACATAGATGGGGATCAACTAGCACAAGCAGTGCATGTGCACCCTGATACTATTATTCTGAAAATCAACTGCAGTGCAAATTCACTATTAAACGGGTTAGTGCTTCCCTAACAGATGGAAGCCGGCATGCATCTTATAAAATAGAAAATAAATAGTGAACATTGTTAGAGGTAAAAGAAATTTCATAAAATGAGATTACATTATTTTAAAGTGATTCCATTACAATATGATTACAATACATCTCAATGATTTCAGCTAATAGGAACATATCATATACTTTCATGTTTGATAAAGATGCTGTTTTACATATACAATATCATTTTATTCTGGGCCTTCTACTGCAGAGGAGTGTGCTTAATATAACAGAATCACCATATTGAAGTAATTTCTTTTTTAATCTATTTTGTGCAGTACCCCTGGCATCTTCCACTGGCTTCTTGACAAGCTTTGGATGTGCTCCAAGCTGTGTGCTGTGCTGTTTGCAGGTTACTGAGGCTGATTGTGCTGGTCATGTGGCACTCCAGCTGTTGTTTTTTACATGTGAAATACCAACCAAATGTTGAAATATCACGGTCACAGGCCTAAAATAAAAGGTGTGAGCTATGCAGTTGATTTCCTCTGA
Organism: Protopterus annectens; assembly: GCF_019279795.1. Taxonomy (NCBI): domain Eukaryota; kingdom Metazoa; phylum Chordata; order Ceratodontiformes; family Protopteridae; genus Protopterus; species Protopterus annectens. The sequence goes on along the minus strand of NC_056726.1, from coordinate 411,011,816 downwards.
AGGAAAAAATGCCAGTAAATTAGGCTGGCACAAGAGGTTCCTTTTCCCCACCCCAGCCATTGAATAATTAACTGTAAGAGACCAATCTTAATTTCAAGTTCTAGTAGTAATTAAAACAGCAACTAGATTATGGCATGACTTTTAGAAAGAAACTAGTGCAAATGGTGGAGAATGGGATTGAACATTTGATGGCCTTGAATCAAGACCGGATCTATATGGCTCAGATACCATTAGAATGAAGAAAGGCTAGTTTCCACTGCCACTTCCTCTCGTCTTTGAGTGAGGATTTAATAGATACCTGAAAAAAGAAAGAAAGTCTTTCTCTTAGCTGTCTGTCATCACAAGATATATGGAACAGCAATGTTTTTTGTCCCTGTGTATTTTATTGCTGAGGCACAAATGTGTTATAATTAAGACATGCAACACTCTAGTCTCAGAATCACAGAGAGCCCTAAATATGAAAATTTCTCATTACACTGAAAACGTTGGTGGTCTTAATCACTACCTGCATTAGTTAACTGTAAGATGGAAAGCATTTTAGAGCATAGCAAACATTAGCAACTGCCCAAGAGAAAAAGACTGGTGTAGTAAAGGCATGAAAATGTTCAAAGACAGTGCAAAGAGTACATTTTTGTTTGAAATATCTTTGTTTTGGCTTATTTGAATATGCTCTATATAACAGGTTGGAGTGTAATATACCATTTTTTATGTGTGGGATATTTTGTTTTTCTCTTTCATGATACTTTTGATTAGCACATAAACATAATTGGTCAGTTATATTATCTGGCAAGTTATAAGTCCTCCTGGCTAAGTACAATGCCATGGATAAAGCAGCTCAGCAGTGAACAATAGAAACTCAATTTCTTCTCTTAAATGATGCAAACTAAAGGACAACAATAAACTACAAAGCTTAAATAACTACTACGATGTTTTCTACATAAAAATTAGATATATACATGCATATTTACATTCCACCTTTAACACAGAGAAATCATAGTCAGTAAAATGTCAGTGTTATGCATTAAGGCAACCTGAAGTAGTGCATTCATTCATGTTCTGACACCATCTTTATGCAGTTCCAATTATAGAGGAGCTAGAGTGAATGTTAGCACTCACTGAGGACAAAGCAGAGAAACAATTACTGCACAGAATGTCAGTCAATTGTAGTATACACAGACACACACACACACACACACACACACACACACACACACGCACACACACAAACACATGTACACACACATGCACAAATGCACACACACACACACACACACACACACACACACACACACACACACACACACACACAGTACACGCATGCATGTTCACACACAAACTCACACACATACACACGAGCGCGCACACACGCACACACACACACACACACACACACACACACACACGCGCGCGCACACATGCACAAACTCACATGCGCATAAACACACATGCACACACTCACATGCATGCACTGAAGCACAGACACATGCATACGCATGCATGTATGCACTCACATAGGCACATATACACACGTACACATACACATATACACAAACACAGAAACTCACACACACACACACACACACACACACACACACACACACACACACACACACACACACACACACACACACACACAATTTAGGGGATTGACAGTTCAACTACACCAGAGAGTAAAAGCTCATAAGACTGAAGGATCACAATATATACTCTATACAGGTGGAACCTCAACCAGGAACCAAACTAGAGAACCTATTGTCATGCAGAAGCAATGCTAAATATTGTGCAACTGTGCTACCTGCTGAGGAAATGCAGCATACCACATCACAACTTTCTTTCTTGTTATTGATGTTATTATTTTAGACAATTTGAATGCACATGCAATAACAAGAATAATGTACTTTCAATAAAAGTGAGAATGCCTAGTAAAACAATACTATATTATGCAAAAAAGTCAATGATTCCATTTATTGAGATATTATCAAGAACAGAACAGGTCTAGAAATGTAGTTATGAGATGAAGCTTTACTTTGTACATTATGCCACACAGTGGGGGTAAAAACTCTATGCTCCACAGCAAATTTTGTTGTACATGAACCAAGAAGTAAGTGCAGTTTGGAATTAGAAGGAGTTTGTAATTACAATGCATATTGTTCTAAAGCAGTCACCAGAGTGCATGAAATATTCAAAGTTTAAAGCAAAAATGCATATTAATATGGAGGACAAAGCCCTACCATTAAGTCTTTGGATAAGTCTGTCTGGGGTATTTGCAGAGCAAAAAGCTACCCTGGCATACACTGCCAGCCTCTGTTGCTGTTCAAAGACAGACCGATTTAGGATGCTATTCTTGTGTGCACTGTATCACAGTTGTATTTGCCTAGCAAGATGGTGATGGCAGCCTTCATTAGCTTTCATTAGGATATGTGGTGGGAGCACACACATGTTGTGGGAAGTCATAGTAAGTTCTTGTGGTGATGTAGGCACTTACATCAGCAATCAAGGGGTGGGGTTAGGGTCTTCACAGGAAAAGAAAACCCTGATAACTGCCTGACTGATAGCCCATGTGATAGGCTCTCACCCTATAAAGAAAGAATAGACCAACTGGTCATGAAGGGCAGATGAACAGGAAGCAGCAGAGGGAGAAAGATAAAAAAAGGAAAAACAGGAACTCTGAGGGTATGGCAATCAGAAAAGATGGCAATACATTATTTTTTTTATTATAAATGGACCAGAAAGCAGGTAAGACAAGGGCTTTGAGTTTATGAAACTGTAGAAGCAACAAGACTTATATTTCAAAATGCAGCAAGTAACTAGTGGGAACATGCTTTTGGGTGGCAGTCACCACAAAAACAGCAATTGGATGAACTGCATCTGCCGATGAGGATACAGCTTTAATCCTATAAGGTCGTGTTGTATACTTGGATGATATGGTACAGGCAACAATGCTCTCCAGAATAATCTCTTTACAATAGGTTTTAGCAAAGGGACAAAAAGGTTGGCACTGCCAGGAGGAGATGAATGACATTTTCACGATATGGGCATGTCTGAGGGCAGCAGGATGGCAGTCGAATCTACATATACTACAACATTTTACAGCCTGTGGAATTGTCTGAGGGCAGTGGAATGGCAGTAGAATTTACATCTACTACACATTGTACAAACTGTGGAACTGTAGGTGAACGATTGACAGACTATGTACAGCATCTATGTGTACTACACATTTTACAGACTGCAGAACTGTAGGCAAACCCTTGACAGACTATGTACAGCATCTGTGTGCATTACACATTGTACAGACTGTGGAACTGTAGGTGAACCCTTGACAGACTATGTACAGCATCTGTGTGTTATACACATTGTATAGCCTGTGAAACTGTCTGAGGTCAGTGGGATGGCAGTAGAATCTACATGTACTGCACATTGTACAGACTGTGGAACTGTCTGATGGCAGTGGGACAACAGTAGCATCTACATGTACTACACATTGTACAGACTGTGGAACTGTAGGTGAACCCTTGACAGACTATGTACAGCATCTGTGTACTATACATTATTCAGACTGTGGAACTGTAGGTGAACCCTTGACAAACTATGCATAGCATCTATGTGTACTACACAGTGTATAGACTGCAGAACTGTAGGCGAACCCTTGACAGACTATGTACAGCATCTGTGTGTTATACACATTGTACAGACTGCAGAAATATCTGAGGACAGAGGGATGGCAGTAGAATCTACATGTACTACACATTGTACAGACTGCGGAACTGTAGGCAGACCCTTGACAGATTATGTACAACATCTGCGTGTACTACACATTGTACAGACTGGAACTGTAGGCGAACACTTGACAGACTATGTACAGTATCTGTGTGTACTACATATTATACAGACTGTGGAACTGTAGGCAAACCCTTGACAGACTATGTACAGCATCTATGTGCACTACACATTGTACAGACTGCAGACCTGCAGGCAATCCCTTGACAAACTATGTACAGAATCTATGCACACTACACATTGCACAAACTGTGGAACTGTAGGTAAACCCTTTACAGACTATGTACAGCATCTATGTGCACTACACATTGTACAGACTGCAGAACTGTAGGCAAACCCTTGATAAACTATGTACAGCATCTATGTGCACTACACATTGTACAGACTGTGGAACTGTAGGCGAACCCTTGACAGACTATGTACAGCATGTGTGTGTACTACACATTGTAAAGACTGTGAAACTGTAGGCAAACCCTTATAGGTTCATAGGTTCATAGGTTGGTACTAGGCTATCTGCCCTAGAGCCTATACAAGCCTAGCCATAACAATTCCCTGGCTATGTCTTCCCACACTATTTACTTCCTGGACCTCTGTCTAGCAGGGTGACTGACATGATCCCCAGGGTGAATTTCCTTTCTCCCATCCAGTCGTCAAGGTTCCTTTTGAAGAGGGCCAAAGAGGCGCTCTGCTTGACATGCATGGGTAGTCTATTCCAGAGTCTGGGGGGTCTCTGGGTCTGGAAGCTATCCCTCCAGCATATTTTGTTTATTGTGATGACAAGGTTTAGATCCCTGGAGCGTGTGGCTCTGAGGGATTGGGATTTCTTTAAGTGTAGCGTGTCCAACAGCTCTGGGTTTGACATGGCCTTGTATGTTAAGCAGAGATTGTCTCTGAGTAGACAATATGCAACAGAGTATAGCTGGAGTTTTTTAAGGCGGTCAGCATAGGGCATCTGCTTTAGGCCTGTGATTCTATTAGTGAGGTATTTCTATGATCTTTCCAGTTGTTGCAGGTGTCTTGATAGGTACATACCAAATGGGGTGTTGTATTCTATAATGGGTCTAATGAAGGATGAATACAGTGGGACAATGACCTCTTTTTTCTGGATGAAAAGCCCTTAGTGATGAGGTGTGCCACATAGAAGGATTTCCTGACTGTTGTGGTGATGTGGTTATGAAAGGTGAGACCACTGTCCACCTGTGTCCCTAAGTCTCTTATCACACTTTCGGTTGTTAGTGTATTGCCACCTATGTGGTAATTCATGGGTACATGTTTTTTCCCAAAGGGGATAACTATACATTTCTTGGCATTGAGCTTGAGCCCATGGCTCTGGCACCAAGCATCTGTTTCTGTAAGGCCCTTTTGTAGAGTATCCACATCATTTGGAGATTCAATAATGACTCCGGGTTTGCAGTCATCTGCAAACTTTGTTAGCCAGAGTCCCTTAGTATTGGCCTGTACTTCAGAGAAGTAGATGCCAAACAAGAGTGGTCCCAGGACTGAACCCTGAGGTACTCCACTTGTCACTTGTCTGGAGCAGGATTTGGAGTCAGCTACTTTTACAGTGTGGGTTCTGTCAGTAAGCCAGTTGGCAACCCATTGAGTGACGTAGGGATTTATGCCCAGCTTAGTAAGTTTATCTATGATTTCAGAGTGGGGGATGGTGTCAAAGGCCTTGGCGAGGTCCAGATAGGCTGTCTGGACTGCCTTACCCTCGTCCACGGCTCTGGAGACTGATTCGAAGAAGTCAGTCAGGTTCAGGAGACAAGATAGGCCCTTCATGAACCCAAACTGGGTGGGGTCCAGTGTTTGTAGGTTGCCAATGTCTTTGTTTATAAGTTCTATGATAATGCATTCCATGGCCTTGCAGATCAGGCTCGTCAGACTGATGTGGCGGTAGTTCCCAGGATCCAAGGTGGATCCCTCCTTGCGGAGCGAGATTACTGTAGCTGTGCGCCACTCAGTGGGCATGAAGTCTGAGTGAGGCTATGATTAAACATGACACTTAGGTGAGGTGCCAGTTCATTTTGTAGTTCATGTAGTACACAGCCCAGGATGTCAACTGGTCCCATGGATGATGTATCCATAGCTTTGGAGAGTGCATTTTTTACCTGTGTGGACATTATTACCGGAATTTAGCAATCTTCTGGTATTGAGATGCGCCATTTAGGGGGTGAGAGGGGGGTGAAGTTGGCACTGAATCGATCTGCCAGGATATTGGCAATATCCTTGGGATCAGTATATTTAATGCCATTCTGTTGTAGCTCAGAGCAGATCTGAGCATTGCCATTTAGATTCTTGACATAGTTATAGAATGCCTTGTGGTTGTCTTTGGAATCTTTGGCAATTTTATTTTTGTAACTAGCTTTGGAGGATTTTATGAGGGATCTCAGCTTCATAGGGATGCTGGTAAGGGTGTTTTTTGCATCCTGGGCTTTTTCTCTTTTCTGCAACAGTTTCTTCCTTTTGTTGTAAAGTTTTTTTTATGGCAGAGGACCACCAGATTGGCTTCACTTGTTTGGAGGGCAGACTATGTACAGCATGTGTGTGTACTACACATTGTACAGACTGCAGACCTGTAGGAGAACCTTTAATAGACTATGTACAGCATCTATGTGTACTACACACTGTACAAACTGTGGAACTGTAGGCAATCCCTTGACAGACTATGTACAGCATCTGTGTCTCCTTCACATTGTACAGACTTCGTAATTGTAGGCAAAACCTTGACAGACTATGTACAGCATCTATGTGTGTTACACACTGTACAGACTGCGGACCTGTAGGCGAACCCTTGACAGACTAAGTACAGCATCTGTGTGTTATGCACATTGTACGGACTGTGGAATTGTAGGCAAACCCTTGACAGACTATGTACAACATCTATGTGTACTACACATTATACAGACTGCGGAACTGTAGACAAACCCTTGACAGGCTATGTAGAGCTGCTGAGATCTCTGATTATATATTCCCAAAAGCCAAAAGGTAAATCTTGTGCTTTGACACAACTTTTATTGGTGTCAAAGGTGTAAATAAATGATCTAAATATTTTTTTTCTTCACACAGGAAACAATGAGAAAAATGAGTGGGCAACTGTATGCAGGTGAGAATTATTTGAATCAGTAGTACTTTATGTAAGCTGGAAGTTATTAACAAGTGACAAAGAAAAAGAATGGAAGGGATAAGATGAGTCTTTGAAGGGAACAGGCACTGGGATTCATAAGGATGGTCTGCTATGATTTCCTGAATGATGCCAAATTCATTCTCATTCGTATAACTAACATCTGAGCAGTTCGTGAACAGGATGGCACCAAACATATTGCCTGAACTGTTGGTGCTCTAAACATGAATCACAGACTGTGTGCTGCAAATGAGAACCCAGACTTAGCGATAACTAGAAAATCAGCTAGCCATAAGGCAACAGGATGTATAGATTGTGCACTCAGCAAATTTAACAGCAACATATTGAGATGTTTTGCAGTGAGGTGTTGGCAAAGAAGGACTTCAAAAAAATGAAGGTGTGGGCAGTGGGCATATATGTGCTTTAGGGAGTAGATATTTTCACATAATTTTGCTCAGAGACTATATAATGCATATGTGTTTAAAATGTTGCCAATGTCTTTGTTTATAAGTTCTATGATAATGCATTCCATGGCCTTGCAGATCAGGCTCGTCAGACTGATGGGGCGGTAGTTCCCGGGATCCAAGGTGGATCCCTCCTTGCAGAGTGGGATTACTGTAGCTGTGCGCCACTCAGTGGGCATGAAGTCTGAGTGAGGCTATGATTAAACATGACACTTAGGTGAGGTGCCAGTTCATTTTGTATTTCATGTAGTACACAGCCCGGGATGTCAACTGGTCCCATGGATGCTGTATTCATAGCTTTGGAGAGTGCGTTTTTACCTGTGTGGACATTATTACCGGAATTTGGCAATCTTCTGGTATTGAGATGCGCCATTTAGGGGGTGAGAGGGGGGTGAAGTTGGCACTGAATCGATCTGCCAGGATATTGGTAATATCCTTGGGCTCAGTATATTTAATGCCATTCTGTTGTAGCTCAGAGCAGATCTGAGCATTGCCATTTAGATTCTTGACATAGTTATAGAATGCCTTGTGGTTGTCTTTGGAATCTTTGGCAATTTTATTTTTGTAACTAGCTTTGGAGGATTTTATGAGGGATCTCAGCTTCATAGGGATGCTGGTAAGGGAGTTTTTTGCATCCTGGGCTTTTCCTCCTTTCTGCAACAGTTTCTTCCTTTTGTTGTAAAGTTTTTTTTTATGGCAGGGGACCACCAGATTGGCTTCATTTGTTTGGAGGACAGACTATGTACAGCATGTGTGTGTACTACACATTGTACAGACTGCGGACCTGTAGGAGAACCTTTAACAGACTATGTACAGCATCTATGTGTACTACACATTGTACAAACTGTGGAACTGTAGGCAAACCCTTGACAGACTATGTACAGCATCTATGTCCACTACACATTGTACAGACTGTGGAACTGTAGGTAAACCCTTTACAGACTATGTACAGCATCTATGTGCAGTACATATTGTACAGACTGGAGAACTGTAGGTGAACCCTTTACAGACTATGTACAGCATCTATGTGCAGTACACATTGTACAGCTTGGAACTGTAGGCAGACCCTTGACAGACTATGTACAACATCTGTGTGTATTACACATTGTACAGACTGTGGAACTGTAGGCAAACCCTTGACAGACTATGTACAGTATCTGTGTGTACTACACATTATACAGACTGTGAAACTGTAGGCAAACCCTTGGCAGACTATGTACAGCATCAATGTGCACTACACATTGTACAGACTGCAGAAGTGTAGGCAGACCCTTGACAGACTATGTACAACATCTGTGTGTACTATACATTGTACAGACTGCAGAACTGTGGAACTGTAGATGAACCCTTGAAAGACTATGTACAGCATCTATGTACAGACTGCAGAACTGAAGGCAAAACCTTGATAAACTATGTACAGCATCTGTGTGTACTACACATTGTACACACTATGGAACTGTAGGTAAACCCTTGACAGACTATGTACAGCATCTGTGTGTACTACACATTATACAGACTATGGAACTGTAGGCAAACCCTTGACAAACTATGGACAACATCTATGTCCACTACACATTGTACAGACTGGAGAACTGTAGGTGAACCCTTTACAGACTATGTACAGCATCTATGTGCAGTACACATTGTACAGACTGTGGAACTGTAGGCAGACCCTTGACAGACTATGTACAACATCTGTGTGTACTACACATTGTACAGATTGTGGAACTGTAGGCGAACCCTTGACAGACTATGTACAGTATCTGTGTGTACTACACATTATACAGACTGTGAAACTGTAGGCAAACCCTTGGCAGACTATGTACAGCATCAATATGCACTACACATTGTACAGACTGCAGAAGTGTAGGCAGACCCTTGACAGACTATGTACAACATCTGTGTGTACTATACATTGTACAGACTGCAGAACTGTGGAACTGTAGGTGAACCCTTTACAGACTATGTACAGCATCCATGTACAGACTGCAGAACTGAAGGCAAAACCTTGATAAACTATGTACAGCATCTGTGTGTACTATACATTGTACACACTATGGAACTGTAGGCAAACCCCTGACAGATTATGTATAGCATCTATGTGTACTACACATTGTACAGACTGCGGAACTGTAGGCAATCCCTTGACAGACTATGTACAACATCTGTGTGTCCTACACATTGTACAGACTGCGGAACTGTAGCAAACCATTGACAGACTATGTATATAATCTGTGTGTACTACACATTGTACAGACTGCGGACCTGTAGGCAAACCCTTGACAGACTATGTACTGCATCTATGTGTACTACACATTGTACAGACTGCGGAAGTGTAGGCAATCCCTTGACAGACTATGTACAGTATCTATGTGTACTACACATTGTACAGACTGCGGACCTGTGGAAATGTAGGTGAACCCTTGACAGACTATGTAAAGCATCTGTGTGTACTACACATTGTACACACTGTGGAACTGTAGGCAAACCCTTGACAGATTATGTACAGCATCTATGTGTACTACACATTGTACAGACTGCGGAACTGTAGGCAATCCCTTGACAGACTATGTACAACATCTGTGTGTCCTACACATTGTACAGACTGTGGAAATGTAGGTGAACCCTTGACAGACTATGTACAGCATCTGTGTGTACTACACATTGTACACACTGTGGAACTGTAGGCAAACCCTTGACAGATTATGTACAGCATCTATCTGTACTACACATTGTACAGACTGCGGAACTGTAGGCAATCCCTTGACAGACTATGTACCACATCTGTGTCTCCTACACATTGTACAGACTTCGTAATTGTAGGCAAAACCTTGACAGACTATGTATAGCATCTATGTGTACTACACATTGTACAGGCTATGGAACTGTAGGCAAGCCCTTGACAAACTATGTACAGTATCTGTGCATCCTGCACATTGTGCAGACTGCGGACCTGTAGGCGAACCCTTGACAGACTATGTACAGCATCTGTGTGTTATGCACATTGTACAGACTGTGGAATTGTAGGTAAACCCTTGACAGACTATGTACAGCATTTATGTGTACTACACATTGTACAGACTATGGAACTGTAGGCAGACCCTTGACAGACTATGTACAGTATCTGTGCATCCTACACATTGTACAGACTGCGGACCTGTAGGCGAACCCTTGACAGACTATGTACGACATCTATGTGTACTACAATTATACAGACTGCAGAACTGTAAACGAACCCTTGACAGGCTATGTAGAGCTGCTGAGATCTCTGATTATATATTTCCAAAAGCCAAAAGGAAAATCTTGTGCTTTGACACAACTTTTATTGGTGTCAAAGGTGTAAATAAATGATCTAAATATTTTTTTTCTTCACGCAGGAAACAATGAGAAAAATGAGTGGGCAACTGTATGCAGGTGAGAATTATTTGAATCAGTAGTACTTTATGTAAGCTGGAAGTTATTAACAAGTGACAAAGAAAAAGAATGGAAGGGATAAGATGAGTCTTTGAAGGGAACAGGCACTGGGATTCATAAGGATGGTCTGCTATGATTTCCTGAATGATGCCAAATTCATTCTCATTCGTATAACTAACATCTGAGCAGTTCATGAACAGGATGGCATCAAACATATTGCCTGAACTGTTGGTGCTCTAAACATGAATCACAGACTGTGTGCTGCAAATGAGAACCCAGACTTAGCGATAACTAGAAAATCAGCTAGCCATAAGGCAACATGATGTATAGATTGTGCACTCAGCAAATTTAACAGCAACACATTGAGATGTTTTGCAGTGAGGTGTTGGCAAAGAAGGACTTCAAAAAAATGAAGGTGTGGGCAGTGGGCATATATGTGCTTTAGGGAGTAGATATTTTCACATAATCTTGCTCAGAGACTATATAATGCATATGTGTTTAAAATAAAAACAACTCACACAAAAATGCATACTGACATAAATATGGCTTTGTGTGTGCGTGTGTGTGTGTATGCACGTGTGCATGTGCATGCGTGTGTGTGTGTGTGTGTGTGTGTGTGTGTGTGTGTGTGTGTGTGTGTGTGTGTATGGCTGTATGTAATGTATTGTATACATAACTTCACCAGAACTTTAGAACTTTATAGGACATCTGTACAACGGGAACAGTGTATAGTCCATAGCATACAATCATGTATTGTTAAGTGTGATATTTGAACATTGTTGTCTTTACTTGATAAGAGATAGAGTGAAAGAGAGAGACAGACACAGAAAGAATGAGTAAGATCTTAATTAAATATTTAGCCAGATGCATAGAAACATTGAGACTGCAATTTCATATCTGACATTAAATGATTCTTCTAACTTGGCACCATTGCCAAAATTAAAGGTATAAGCTTTCTAAATTGGAAGAAAAAATAAGAAAAGTCTTTCAGACATAGTAGACTTCCTTGAGAACTGACTGAAATGGAAAGAAGCAGTGTGTGTGTGTGTGTGTGTGTTGGGGGAGGGATTTCTACCAGGGAACGTATCGAGAGGACTTCAAAAAAATTGAAAGCTGCAGAACACCCTGGCCAGAAGGCTTTTCCGCTGATTTTTCCAAGCATTTTGTGAAAAAAAAAATATCTGAAATTGTATAACAGTTATTGAAAATACATGAGAAATGATAGTTGTGCCCCATAAGCAATGGATGCAGACCTTGATTCAGCAACACTGGTATATTGGTTAGTGTTAAGAGTTGAGTGCTTCATGCAGAACTACAATGGCTGAGCACACAAATTCCTTTATCACAATGTGACATAGCCTCCATAAACCCACAGGCTGTAGCCATTCCTATTACCACTCAAGTTCTGTGAAGGCTAAAGTTTGAATTTTTTTCTTTGACACATAACCTGTCCCTATCTTACAGCACATCGTTTATATCTCCTCTGGCCGATAAAGGAGTATTCTTCCCAACACAAGAGGCATTTCGGAAGGCAACTTGGCATGCAACCTTTTCATTTCTTATTTGCGTCATACATGTTGCCTAGAGCAACCTATTGTCACACCACTTCACCAGTAAACGAAACCCTACACCTACATATACTTCCTTTTCTGAGTAATATACTCATTTATGAATAAGATGAATGTATCTGTGCTTTTACTTCTCACTTCAGCTTAATGAACCCATCTCTTACAATTTCTCAAGCAGTTTCTTGGCTTTTACAGTTTCAACCTTGTATTTTGAAGAATTATAGTGTGCATCCTAAATTTCTTGAATTCTGCTTACAAATTTGCCTTTTTTCCCCAAAACTGACCAGTCCCTCAGTTTTCCATATTACTTCACAACTCCCCAGTGGCATGTTTGTGTTGCAGAGGGTGCAAAACTTTAAAGCTATGAGCTGTAGTTCCTGAGGTACAGGGCTTGCATCCTCCACTATGTGACCTTGTTTAAGTCATTTAGGCAGGCATTCCTCCCAGATTGCCTTGAACAGGTACTGAGTATTCCTTGGGCCTACATAGTTAATAAGTGGGTATAATTATGGCATTATACAGTTTTTCTTATCATTTTCCAAGTGTGTGTCCTTTCCATCATCAGAATGTTTGCACGAATGCCTTTATTATGACATACAGGATACAGTTAATGTAATTGGCACTGGACATATTGTTAATGATACAAGACAGTATGAAATGGTTAAAAGCACACTTTTGCAATGACCCACCTACCAAAATGATGACAAGCACACTGATACACCTCAGAAATGATACTTTGCTATACAACTAGAATGACATCTGTGCAAATGTATTCTCTAGCTGGATTAATTCTGCTCACTTCTCTTGAAACAGTTCTCATACCAAAAGGCAACTAAGCTTAAAACCTTTTAGGTAAACACCTGGCCAGCTCACATATGATTGCACTGCCTGCAAACAAATGTGTAGCCAAGCATATGTGATGTACACCATGGCAAATATTTTTTAAATATGACATGTATGTTTTGTGCCATGAGCTACAGTAGAAACATTAAATAAAAAATCTCTGCTGTATTTACCATTGTATTGTCTCCCCGGGCCTCCGCTGAAAACAGGCTCTGTGGAACCTAGTCGGACATTCCCGGTCAACAAATGTTAAATAAATAAAAATAAAATAAAATAAATTATTTTATTACATGTTTTCCTAAATGTTCTTTGTTTCACAATACTTGACTGAATAATTTTGTCAAGCCTGTCATTTCAGGACTTTTTATGCAGTACTGAAGAAATGTACTGTCCAGAAACATGTACTATCCAGGATAGTGGGGCTATCCTGGTCGTTGGGGTACATTCTGGAAGATGGTATACAATTCAGAAATCTTGGTAACATCTCAGCTTGTAAATGTTAACTAGAGAGCTATTAAACAACCTCTAACAACCAGCAGATGTTTGACTACAGAAGATTACAATGGAATCAATGAGAATTTAAATATTAAGCATAAATGCAGTCATTCGTTCTCATTTCCAAGCATTGGTTGGCACTTATCACTGAGACATAGGATAGCAGTAAAATAAAACTAAGGAAAGCAATTAAATAATTTTTATTTGGCAAGATGCCTACATGTGTGAGACATTCTGCCTGCTCATACAAGTCACTAGCATCAGTGTCTGCATAACTCCTGTTATATCACTGGTCCTCAGTGAAGAATCACGTGGGAGGCTAAATACCTTTCACGTCACTTTGAATCCCTTGTTAAGGCTGATGCAGTCTCTAACAGACCAACCTTCATCATTTGTCCATTGACTCATCTAACAGTAGCATTAATTCTCCTGCCAAGAGACTGTTTCACTGGATACCTCCATTCTGATTCCGAAGTCATCTCCCACGTAAAAGAAAGGGGATCATCTCTTTCCTCTTCTTCTTCTTGTCTCAGGATCCTATATCAATTCTACATTAAATGTAGGGCATGAAAAGGTCACCTCTCCCTGAAGTCCCATGTGATATAAGCCAGACTAGTCTGCCTTTCTCCTTGAAAATCTCTATTCGTAATCTTCTATTTTTTTCTGATGACCTGGGTTCATTTTATGTATTTCATATTCTTGACAGCTTCCAAATCCTGGTCCCTGATGCAGTGTCTATCTGCTGGAACCTTCAACAACTGCAAGTTCTTTCAAAAGCTGCATTTGAATTGTCAAGCTTGGAAGTAAAGAAAAGGCCTCCTTGTGAATGATCATTTCATATTAGTAAGCCTCTTTTCAGTGCATAAGTTATGTATATAGTGCAAAAGAAACAATGCAATCCCTGCCCAGCTTCTCTTCAGGAGCCTAGTCATTCCTAAGCTAGGTGAGGCATATAATCTTTCCAGCATGTCCTGGGTTTATGTAGCAGGTCCTGATGGAGGTGTTCATGCAGCATTCTTATTAAATGCCCAAACCACCTCTAATGGTTCACTTCAATGCTGACAAAACAGGGATCACCACTTTTCAATCCTGAAGCAATTGATCTGAATATGACTAAGCTAAGTGATGACCTCTTCTCAGTATCTGCATTATCATGGCATTACATTAAATCAAACCAAGTGCCTATCCTTATAAATAAAAAACTTACAGGTGAAGTGGCTTGGCACTTCTGAGGTTGGGACCATCCTGACATTAATGTTGTGATGAGCTTGTTGTGTTAGAAGCAATATGATAGGCTGTTTACTTTGTGCATTTTTTTTAATAATCTCAGCTAGATCCCTACATTCTACATTCTCTGCTAGTTCAATATCTTTAAATCTATCCTAGTGGGTTTCTAATTATTTAGTTTGGGACCCAGATTTATGAAACAGCTTTCTTGTCATGTCAAAGCCTGTCTTTGTTTAGTCAGGCTCTTTGTATGTTCATCAGTGGTTGCCTTTATGCTGAGTGTCTGCCAATATGTAACCATAGCTGTAACATTCTCCACTGGGTCTTTTATTTCCATCATTTGACTATCTTTCATGATTTCCTGAGTCACAGCCCATAGCCAGCTCTCACAATAATTCTCATGTAGCAAATAGCAGACCAGTGAATGTCCTATATTACAGCAGCTCACATTCAGAACTAAATCTGCTTCTTAAAATTTGCTCTTCACAACTTCTCCTTACAACCATTGGGTTGGTTACTGCTCACCCTTCTCTCAGACGCTAGCATATTTCTGAATGCAACAGTAAAGTAATTTAATATCTCAAAACCCTCAGTTATCTGTATGTCTGTTTACAGTGATACTTGCTACCATCACCACAAGAGATGAGTTTGTACATGCAGTTTGGGATGGGACCTACCATACATATTCTACTGTTCAATGAGTTATTTAGAGTTAAAGACTTCCTTTACTTAAGAAAATGTATATTAATTCATTCTCTTATTCTGTCAATGTCTCAAGTTGAGTACTAATATTTTATGTGTCCCTGATTGTTTCTTGATTTGTCCCTGATTCTGGAGGTAAGCAGTTAAGAGCTCTGGGACCTGCTACACCAGCTGGTGGGGGCAGAAGAATTCTTGACTATTGGATATTGTTGGCCACAGGGCATGTGATGACCTGAGCAGAATACTGCTTTGTGATGGACATACCAAGGCTTTGTGAACTGTCTTCAATGCCTGAAGATTCATGTTATTCTTATTGCAGAGGTACATGGAAGAGGGCTTGGTGGAGGTGGTTGAGGAGTTATACACCTCAGCCTGAAATATCATGCATTTAGAGTTTCATACATACACACATGCACAAGCAAACACACACATACACATGCACATACATGCATAAATGCATGCACACACACATGCACAAAGATACACTTACACGCACGCACACACACACACACACACACACACACACACACACACACACACACACACACACACACACACACACACACACACACACACACACACACTCATACCACAACATGGTAGGCTGGAAGATCAGCAGTTAATTTATGGTTTGTTTTAGTATTTGGGAAGAAACCAGCACATCCAGCATAAATCCACATGGAGACACATAGGTCATAGACTCTGCACAGCAGATACTCCAGCTGGGAACTAAAATAGGGAACAAAGCACTGTGAGACAGCAATACTAACAGCGGGGACACTGTGCTGCCCTGTATAAACACATAATTATATAATAGTCATAGTAAGTAATGTCATAGATAGTTTGCAGGCATGAAGTCTATGAGACCATTAATTCCCAGTTGCCCCAGATTGCTGTCTGGTTAAATGACTTGCTCAAGGTCACACAGTAGGTAAATGATGGCAGATGGAATCAAACCCTCGACTACAGAAAGTACCTCATTAACATCTCAGCTTTAATCCTCCACACTAACTGCCAGACTAAAAGTATAACAACCCAGAAGGGACTTAAACCCAAAACATCTGGCTTAGAAGACCAGTGCCTTATCTATTAGGCCACTCAGGCATAATATTATGATCAGTACATATACCAGCAGAAAAAGTACTTCAAGAATGTGAAAGGACTGCTTTTTTAAACACAGTATCTTGCAGGGGAAAACCACCTGCACCTCACATATGGGGAGTTTGGTCCTATATCTTCATTTCTCTAAATATAGTAACTCTGAGACAGTGTAGTCCTTTAGATAAGGGAAAAGCTTTCTAACTCCTAAACTTTTGTAATTTCAAAGGAGATCAGTTATAGGGCTGTCACATTTTCAGAAGTCCAAAGTGAGACATATTTCATGGAATTGTAATTTTACAGGGCAAAGCATACCCACAACCAGTGTAAAGGCATCATGAAAATATTTTTTATAGAATATGAATTCTTTCTGTTCTTTCAAATCATATTATGGAGTTTAAGGTACAAAATAATAATTTTATACAACTCCTAGTAAAGACTTAAGAACATATATTTTTTGTCGTAAAATTAACATTTTTCACTACAGGGTACATCTACCGAAATAGGAACGGTTATATAAAAAGATGGACAGGTGACAGCCCTCTTTAGCTGCAATAGGTAAATACTATGGATTTCAGTAATAGAAGTCAATTATCTTTGCCCTATTGGAATTGATTGTAATCCTGCACAGAAAAAGTGCAAGATTCCCTACATAGGTACCTGATATTTGGCTTATCTTCACTATACTTGCATCCTCGATCATTTATCAACTCTCTGTTCCTGTTAGCAGTTAATCTTCACTCCACTCATGACATCAGTCACTGGATCTAATTCAAAATAACAATGATGCTCTAGTTTGCAGAACTATATTAAACAAGTGTATAACTATAAAATGTGGAACAAAATGTAGGCCTACACAAAAATTTGCAGCTTACAGAAGTTACTGTATTAAAACCATTAAAGTAAAAACAAACAAACCAATAAACAAACAAAAACAACAGTTGATAGCATTCATAAAGGCTATCCACAAATACATAGGACTGGTATGTGGTTAAAAAAGGAGAGGAAAAAAAAAAATATATATATATATATACATATATATATATATATATATACATATATTGTGTGTGTGTGTGTGTGTGTGTGTATGTATACATCACAGACTTTTACATTTCACAAACTTTAACCTATTTCCAGAGGTTTTCTGCATGTACTGCTTCATACCTGGAAAAGTCAAAGCTTTACACAGGTATGCAAACAAGGTTTCTTAACATATTCCTTGATTGTTGAAGTTGTGAAATATGTAATGTTTGTGGGTGAGGCTGTTGACTGCGGAGTAGAAGTGCAGATAAACTGCATCAAAAACATAAACAAATTTCTCAAAGGCCTATTTAAGTTGATGTTGCATCAGTGTCTTCAGCAGAAATGTTTCCTAATGACTTATCGATTGCAAACTCACCACACCTGGTAAGTACCAAAATGGTGATTTATTTTTAAATATGAAATCAACCCCGGAGATTGTTCAATAGTATCTCAGGTAGCACAACCCAGGGGAAGGGGAGAAATACAGCTTTTTGCACATCAACATTTAAATACTTATAGGTTTGTAGGTGTCTACTAGGCTAACAACCACAAGGGCCTTTTTAAGGTTAGCCATGCATCTCAAATCTCCTACAAGTTCTGGTACCCTTGGTAAGTTCTGGTACCCTTGGTAAGTGTAAGCAGGTGTTGGGAGATGAAACATGTCAGGGTGATGAGTTCATTTGCAGTTACACATCAAGATTCCCAGCAGAAAACAATGTTGAATGGAATATAATGAGTTATGCATATACTGATGCATCATGGACTCCAGTGGAAAGTGTGCATACACAACTACACAGTAAGGCAACCATACTGTATGTTACCCCCCCCCACACACACACACACACAAACACACTCTCATTTATTGCTGTACTGAAGCCTCACCAGTGGGAGGGTACAGCAGAACAAAATCCCTTCATTCACATGATATGCTAATGTAACCTGCTGTGCAGTCATGGCAATTAAAACTGAAACATTTATGAAAAACCCCTGGCAGTAACAGGAGAGCTGGGGGACCACAAGAGTGCATTCTACTGAAAACAATATGCCTACAGCAACCACTGCCATCTCTACCACTGTTGCACTGTTTGCATAGTAAAGTGTACTGCATAAAGCACCTTTTATACAATGTTTACTATGAAATAACAACTGTTTACATCTTTTATAGTACTACCAATGTACATAGCCCTATGTGGGCTGTAGACACTGGAAATGTCCACAGATCTGTGATATCCAGATATATAAGCATCCATAGAACTGGCATTGCTGTTCCCAGCAAAGTCAGCTGCACCAACCTGCTATAGTCATTCCATTGCTGGACATTCCCTTGCTAATGTTGTCCCTATGGATGTTGTTTTGGATCTCATACATTGGTATATCTTTCGTTTTATTCCAAAAGCTTTTATCTGTCCATACCTAGTCATGCGATACCTATTCACATGTCTATCCTCTGCATGAATGCTGCAATGCATAGCATCATCTGCTCATTATCCTCATATTCATAAGTGTAGCTAGACATCCTGACTGTAATCCTGTGAGCATATTTATGAGGACAATGCCTCAGTCATATCATGTTGTTACTGTTATTTATTTATTATGGATTATTTATTCATAATTTATTATGATATTAATTAAGTCTTCAATGCCAAACCAAGTACCAAAAGCCAAGCCAAGTACCAAGAGCTAAACAGTATATACATATGTATCCAGAGCTAAACAGTATATATATATATATATATATATATATATATATATATATATATATATATATATATATATATATATCTGAATAAGCACTCTGGGTTTTTGACGTATATCTGAACTCATTAGTCACTGGATATGATTTGTGATTTTCTAGAATGAGAAGGAATCAGTAACCAATGTGACACCATACAGTTTTAAAATGGCTCAGAGCAGCATTTGTGGTGACTGAGTAGAATATAAATCTACCTGTCTACATCGCTGACTACAGTGTCACATGGAAGGGTGCTGTATTGCCTCTACTCTACTATACACCATACCAAAGCACTTCCCACATGCTGACTGTGGATCAAACTCCATCATCTCTTTACATGAATATCCAGGCCAAGAAATTTGTTTATGACAGCTTGTGCAGCCATATACACAGGAAAATAGTCCTTCTTTATTAACTGCAGTACCAGAAGAGCTGTGTATGAAGTACAGAGTGTGCAGTGCAATCATGTGAATATGCATTCACTGAAGACACCTCAGATGAAAAGAACTCACTATTCCAGACAAAATCATTTCTGTAAAATCATGGCAAAATGTCAGTCACATAACTGTCTGAAAAGGATGATCCAAATGGACTCATATTTTGATCAATCAAAGGATGAATTGCTAATCAATGTATGTGCATTTGAAGTTGGGTTCATTGAAGCTGGACACAGCCTGACAAAAGCTGTAGGTGTATAGCATGTAGTAAAATAGAAGTTCAGTATGCTCGTGGATGCTTTTAAAATGCAATTTGAACTATAGAAAGTAGAGCTGGAGATGAAATATCTGGAGGCCAACATAGTTAAGAGAATTAAACAGCTTGATATGCAAAATACATCAGGAATAGAGAAAGCCCAAAACCATAGAAGAAGAAATGAATACTTTGGAATGAAGCTGCTAAAAAGGGATAAGAAAGAGATGTACACCTTTCATCAAATGCATGTGAATAGATGTACTAAAAGCACAGCCTAAAAGCTATGGTCACTATTAAACTGTTTTCTTACTGTAAAGTTGTGTGCGTGGTTACTTTGATTGTTTTATTTCAGCATTTGAATATGTATGTAATCAGCTCCAAACAGATATTGGGAAAAATGTAAGTCCTTTAAACCATCTGCTAATAGGCTACACTAAGTGTGTTGTCAATATATTAAGTGATTGTAATTGTTTAGATTACAATAAAGCATGATTTCTATCAATGATTTAATCTTAAGTATGAAACTTATAGAGAACATAGGAGAAATGCAAAAGAGAGTGTAATTTCACTGCAGAACAAAGGAACTTTTGAGATTCTGGGAGACCTTATGATAAGGAAGCAAACCCAAAGTACTTTGCATAAGGATATGTGAATCTGGTTGATTGTCTGGGAATGTACAAATGTTGCAGGGATAGGTAGAAAGTATGATATCTTTCTAGCCTACACAAAAATTGCAGCAAGCAAAGAACTGCAAAGGAAGGAGGCACCTGGTATTATGTATGGGTTTAAGGAAATTGATAAACACAATCTAAGCCATCACAACAGGTTCCAATGGGAAGGAAGAATCTACCAGTTGCAGTACATTCCAAGATCTTAGGGATAAACGTTTCCATGTAACCAATTGGTGAATGTATGGTTTAAATGTCACCAGAGATAGAGTGGGGAAACTAATGCCAGGCAAGGGAGCTAGGACAGCTGGCATTATGACAGTGGTAAATGAGGCCTTAGCTGTTCCAGATTCAAACACAGGCATGTAGTCTATTCTGGTGGAGGAAGAGAGAATAAACTATTGTTAAGAAGGATAATGTATCGGACATAATTATCTTTATAAATACAGTCAAAACTCCAAACACAAGGAAAAGGTGACTGGAAAAAAGTAAGATAAAATTTCAGAACAAAAAATTCCAGG
Organism: Protopterus annectens; assembly: GCF_019279795.1. Taxonomy (NCBI): domain Eukaryota; kingdom Metazoa; phylum Chordata; order Ceratodontiformes; family Protopteridae; genus Protopterus; species Protopterus annectens. The sequence goes on along the minus strand of NC_056726.1, from coordinate 410,990,467 downwards.
CACTCACGGTTGCAGGCAATAAAAGTACAAGTCCAGTAAGTCCAATGATAAGCCAAGTAGTACAATTGTAAAGGAAAAAAGTTTAATAGTAAGCGCTTTTGTGGTTTAACTGACCGCTTCTTCAGACTATAAAAAAATAAAGTGTGTTAACATATTTAAATAGTAAAATGCAATCAATCACAGTCAATTAATTATCTCTTATTAAAATTTTTAAAGTAATATACTCATGTATAATAAGACAATAAAAACATTTTCTTAAAAAAGCAATTCATAGGTTCATAGGTTGGTACTAGGCTATCGGCCCTAGGGCCCATACATGCCTAGTCATAACAGTTCCCTGGCTATTTCTTCCCACATTATTTACTTCCTGGACCCCTGTCTAGCAGGGTGACTGACATGATCCCCAGGGTGAATTTCCTTTATCCCATCCAATCGTGAAGGTTCCTTTTGAAGAGGGCCAAAGAGGTGCTCTGCTTGACACATATGGGAAGTCTATTCCAGAGTATGGGGATTCTCTGGGTCAGGAACCTATCCCTCCAGCATGTTTTGTTTATTGTGATGACAAGGTTTAGATCCCCGGAGCGTATGCCTCTGAGGGATTGGGATTTCTTTAAGTGTAGCATGTCCAACAGCTCTGGGTTTGACACGGCCTTGTATGTTAAGCAGAGATCACCTCTGAGTAGACGATATGCGGCAGAGTATAGCTGGAGTTCTTTAAGGCGATCAGCATAGGGCATCTTCTTTAGGCCTGTGATTTTTTTACTGAGGTATTTCTGCGGCCTTTCCAGTTGTTGCAGGTGTCTTGAGAGGTACATACCAAATGGGGCGTTGTATTCTATAATGAGCCTAATGAGGGATGAGTACAGTGGGACAATGACCTCCTTTTTTCTGGATGAAAATCCCTTAGTGATGAGGTGTGCCACATAGAAGGATTTCCTGACTGTTGTGGCGATGTGATTATCAAAGGTGAGACCACTGTCCACCTGTGTCCCTAAGTCTCTTATCACACTTTCGGTGTTTAGTGTACTGCCACCTATGTGGTAATTCACGGGTACATGTTTTTTCCCAAAGGGGATAACTATACATTTCTTGGCATTGAGCTTGAGCACATGGCTCTGGCACCAAGCATATGTTTCTGTAAGGCCCTTTTGCATGGCATCCACATCATTTGGAGATTCAATAATGGCTCCCAATTTGCAGTCATCTGCAAACTTTGTTAGCCAGAGTCCCTTAGTATTGGCCTGTACTTCAGAGAAGTAGATGCCAAACAAGAGTGGTCTCAGGACCGAACCCTGAGGTACTCCATTTGTCACTTGTCTGGAGCTGGATTTGGAGTCAGCTACTTTTACAGCGTGGGTTATGTCAGTAAGTCAGTTGGCAACCCATCGAATGACATAGGGATTAATGCCCAGCTTAGTAAGTTTATCTATGATTCCAGAGTGGGGGATGGTGTCATAGACCTTGGCAAGGTCCAGATAGGCTGTGTGGACCGCCTTACCCTCGTCCACGGCTCTGGAGACTGATTCGAAGAAATCAATCAGGTTCAGAAGACAAGATCAGCCCTTCACGAACCCAAACTGGGTGGGGTCCAGTGTTTGAAGACTGCAAATATCTTTGTTTATAAGTCCCATGATAATACGTTACATGGCCTTGCAGATCAGGCTCGTTAGACTGATGGGGCAGTAGTTCCCAGGATCCAAGGTGGATCCCTCCTTTGGAGTGGGATAACTGTAGCTGTGCGCCACTCAGTGGGCACAAAGCCCGAGGTGAGGCTATGATTAAACATGACACTTAGGTGAGGTGCCAGTTCATTTTGTAGTTCATGTGCTACACAGCCCGGGATGTCATCTGGTCCCATGGATGCTGTATTCTTAGCTTTAGAGAGTGTGTTTTTTGCCTGTGTGGCCATTATTACCAGAATTTGGCAATTGAGATGGGCCATTTAGGAGGTGAGAGGGGAGTGAAGTTGGCACTGAATTAATTGATCTGCCGGGATATTGGCAATATTCTTGAGATCAGTATATTTAATGCAATTCTGTTTTTGCTCAGAGCAGATTTGAGCATTGCCATTTAGATTCTTGACATAGTTATATAATGCCTTGTGGTTGTCTTTGGAATCTTTGGCAATTTTATTTTCATAACTATCTTTGGAGGATTTTATGAGGGATCTCAGCTTCTTATTGAGGCTGGTAAGGGAGTTTTTTGCATCCTGGGATTTTCCTCTTTTCTGCAACAGTTTCTTCCTTTTGTTGTAAAGTTTGTTTATGGCAGGGGACCACCAGATTGGCTTCATTTTTTTGGAGGAGAGCATCTTGGTTCTATTTGGGATGGCACGATTCATGCATGAGTGGATGTGCTAGTACAGTGCCTTAGTGTAAGACTCAGCAGTTGAACTTCCAATTTCCCATCTGCATGGGTGTCATGAAGTTTGTCACTTCTGACTTGAATAGCATGAAGTTGGATTTGGAGAAGGTTGTTATGGTGGTTTCCTTACTGGGGGTTGGGGGTGGGGTGCATCCTTTACTAATGAATTCTACAGGCAGCTACAAGAATGCATGGATCATGCCATCCCAAGCAAAACCAAGACTCACTCCTCCAAGAAAAGGAAACCAGTCTGGTGGACTCCTGCCATAAACAAGCTATACAATAGAAGGAGGAAACTAGTACAGAAAAGAGTAAAATCCCAAGAAGGGAAGACATCCCTGATCAGTATCAGCAAGAAACTACGATCCCTCATAAAATCATCCAAGGCGAGCTTTGAAAGAAAAATTGCCAAGGACTCCAAAGAGAACCACAAGGCATTCTTTAGCTATGTCAAGAATCTAAGTGACAATGTTCAGATCCGCTCAGAGTTAGGGCAGAATGGCACAAAATACACTGAACCAACCGATATCGCCAATATCCTGGCAGACAGGTTCAGCTCAAACTTCACCCCCCTCTCACCCCCAAAAGGGCCCATAACCATACCAGAAGAATGCAGAGTCCCTGAAATCATAGACACTCAGGTTAAAACAGCCCTCTCCAAAGCCAAAAACTCAGCATCAGTGGGACCTGACAGTATCCCAGGCTGTGTCCTAAATGAGCTCAAAGAAGAACTAACCCTTCACCTAAACACACTGTTCAAACTCAGCCTCTCCACAGTCTACATACCCATAGAGTGGTGCACAGCAATGGTTATTCCGCTCCACAAAGGTGGAGTCATAACAGACCCCAGGAACTATTGCCCTATAAGCCTGACTAGCTTGGTCTGCAAGGCTATGGAGTGCATCATCATGGAACTCATTAACAGATACATTGGGAAACTCCAAACACTGGACCCTACCCTGTTTGGCTTTGTTAAGGGCAGATTATGCCTCCTAAACCTGGTGGACTTCTTTGAGACAGTTACCAAGGCTATAGACAAGGGAAAGGTGGTACACATAGCCTACCTAGACCTCGCTAAGGCCTTCAACACCATTCCCCATTCTGGTATTATAGACAAGCTCACCAGCCTGAACATAAACTCCTACGTCACAAGATTAGTTGCCTACTGGCTCATGGACAGAACCCACATGGTGAGAGTTGCGGGAGCTAGGTCCGTCTCTAAACCGGTTACAAGTGGTGTTCCCCAGGGCTCGGTCCTAGGACCCCTCCTGTTCGGCATATACTTCTCAGAGGTACAGGCATGCACAGGAGGACTATGGCTGACCAACTTTGCAGACAACTGCAAACTAGGGGCTATAACTGACTCTCTGGTTGACACAGACATCCTCCAAAAGGGTCTCACTGAGATGGATACCTGGTGTCAAAATCATGGCCACAAGCTAATTGCCAAAGAGTGCAGAGTCATCCCCTTTGGAAAAAACAAAGTACCCACAGACTACCACATAGGTGGTAGTCCCCTAAATACAGAAGAAGTAATAAGGGATCTGGGGACCCAAGTAGATAGTAATCTCACCTTTGATAATCACATTGCCAAAGTGATTAGAAAATCCTTCTATGTGGCCCACCTAATCACAAATGGGTTCACATCCAGATCAAAAGAGGTCATTGTGCCCCTCTACTCATCACTCATCAGACCCATCTTAGAGTACAGTGCCCCATTTGGGATGTACCTTACAAGACACCTGCAACAGCTGGAAAGACCACAGAAGTACCTCACCAAGAGGATCGATGGCCTCAAACAGATGCCCTATGCAGCTCGACTGAAGAAACTCCAGTTGTACTCGGTTGCATACCACCTACTTAGAGGTGATCTCTGCCTGACATATAAGGCCATGTCCAACCCAGAATTGATGGACATGCTCCACCTAAAGAAAACCTTATCCCCTCCAGCCACACACTCTAGGGATCTAAACCTCACCACAACAATAAACAGGACATGCGGGAGGGATAGATTCCTGTCCCAGAGACTTCCCATGCTTTGGAACAAGATCCCAATCTACATTAGGCAGAGCTCCTTGCTAACACTCTTCAAAAGAAACCTTGACGAGTGGATGGGAAACAGAAAGCTTACCTCGGGGATCACTTCAGTGGCTCTGCTGGACAGAGGCACAAGGAACTTATCTAAGGGGACAGCGAAAGCCAGCACATTCTGGCTAGGCTTATAAATGCCTTCAGGCAGATAGCCTAGTACCCACCTATGAACCTATGAACCTATGGATGTTAAGGGTGATTAGCTTATGGTCTGACCTGACCAATGAGGGGGTGACCATAGGTGTGGAGCATCAATTTCCCATGTTGGTAATGACCAGGTCTAGGATACTGGAGCCCTTGGTGGGACAATGGATTAGTTGATCCAGGGCATTGGAATTTATGAATTCCAAGAACCGTTGGGCAAAGGTGTTGGTACATGAGTAGTTTTCCCAGTTAATGGCAGGGTAGTTGAAGTCACCAAGTATTAGGGTGTTTGGTTGTATCTTAATATTTTCCAGTATGTTTAGAAAGGTGTAGTGAGAATCTTGGGGCATGGTGGGGGATCTGTAGCAAGCTACAATTTGGATTGCAGTCTTACCTAGTGTTAGTTGCATCTGGAGAATTTCAGACGCATTGTGTTGGGCAACTAGCCTGGTGGTGTGAATATCCTTGGTGAATATGGATGGACACTCCTCCAACTTTAGTGTTTTGATCCTGGTTTGTTGGCCGAAAAGTGTGGTAAGAGTTGTAGCCTGGTATTGCAGGGGTGCTCTTTAGATTCTTGAACCAGGTCTCAGTTACTGCACAGATATCGATGTTCTCCATATTTAGGAGTGCCTCGAGAGAGTGCATTTTGAAGTTTAGACTTCTAGCATTGAGTAGCATAACCTTCAGATTTTGCATGCTTGTACCTGTTACGTTGGTGGTTTTGTCCTTTGAACGTTGCCTAAAAAAGGCACTATAGGGGTGGCAAGAGCCTTAGCCAGTAACCTGAATCCCAGGGGCAACAGGTGCAGACCATCTCTGGCAAAGCATAGTGGTATGTCGATCATGTCGTCCCAGGCAGACAGATACTGGATCCCCTTTGAATGACACCAGAAGCTTAGCCAATTGCTGAAGTCAATCATTTTGTCCTTATATTGTGGTATCATTCTGGGTGAAGGCAGGATGCTACTCAGGGCTAGGGTCATACCTGCCTGGGCCACATGATCTGAGAGATCTTTCATGTCTCTTTTCATGTAGTCCATGGAGGTATGTCTCAATTCATTCACTCCAACATGGAAAATGACAGAGTCATATTTGTACTTGTTGTGGAGTGACTTGAGTGCATGTGTTATGTGGCGGATCCTGGCACCTGACAGGCAGCTGACTGTAATTTTCTCCTTGTTCAGCCTGGTGAGTGGGACATCACTATGCCTGACTATAGAGTCACCTATGACTAAAGTTTTAGGCACATTGTCTTGCCTTAGGGGCTATTGCTGGGTGGCACACTGGTGTTGTGAGCTATGTGACACTTTGGATGTGATTGGTGTTCATTTGTGTTTCAGCTTCGGAGGTCCTTGTTGCTTGGGCAGGTTACAGTTAAGGGTGTCCGCATATGTGGATTTAGTGTTGCTATGTGTGGGTGTTGGTGGTGTGGGGCCTTTTAATACATTACGTTTCACATGGCTAGGGTGCATGCTTTTATTGTGCAGTAGGTTATTCTTCCTCATTGGCTTCCTATAAAGGCTTGTTTTTATTCCTTGTAGTGCATCTTTATTTATCTTAACATCTAAAAAATCGACTTCTTCTCTAGAGTATTTATATATAAATTTTAGGAAATCAGTCATTTCCTGCTGTAAACGGTGGCATTGATGTGCCAAACAGTAGTTGTTGTTTTTTTAGTTTATTTATACAATGTTTTACTTGACGGAACATTTGTGTGAATGGATGGGCTTGTGGTTTCTTAACCTTGCAGTATACAGTAGGTTGACAAAGCTCGAATCGAGCTATTTGATTAAATGGGTTTTAGCAAATGTATTTTGAAAACTTGACCACTGCCACCGTAAAATGATTTTTTATTTACACTGTATAAACTCAGGTACTGGGTCCTATTTTTCAAATAAAATTCATTTTGAAAACTAATTTGTGTGTTATTGGCTTGAACTGAGCATCAGTCACCATGTAAAGTCTGTTCCCCTCCTTTGCGTGCAAGTAGAAAAACTACAGGCTTTAAAGAGATCATATTGCTAGCAATAAAAGGGTTGGGAGGGTGGCCTAATAGTTAAGGTGTTTGCCTTACAAACACAAGTTGCAGAGTTTGAATCTCACAAGGGATAACTGGCTAGACTTAAAATGGCTCAAAAGGGCAGTTAGCCTAGTACTAGTCTATGAAGTTTAGTGGTGGGATGTTGGCATAATGGTTAAAGTATCTGCCTTACATTCGCAAAGTGCAGGGCTTGATTCTCACATGGGGTAACTGGCTAGGCCTAAAATGTCCCACAAGGGCACTTAGCCTAGTACTGTCCTATGAACCAGTTGTATTCTGTAAATATCCGATAAATTCTCTCAGCCTTTCTTCTGTGTCATTCCAATGCAAAAAAATGTCATCAACAAAATGCACGTACCATTTAATAGAGTCCTTGAATCTTTCATTTTGAAGGACCACATTAGTTTCCCATTGCACTAGAGCAAGGTTGGCGTAGCTATTGGCACAAAGTGTGCCCATAGCCACACCAACCTTCTGTAGAAAAAACGCACCCTCAAAAATAAATACGTTATTGTCTAATATAATGTCCAACAATGCACATATAAGGTTCACTTTATTGGGATTAACACTTTTAGAAAGTAAAAACATCCTTATATTGTCTTTACCCCATGTACTGGGTATAACTGTAAACAGTGATTCAATATCAAGAGCCACAAACATATATGCCCCATTTATTTCTGATATTTTTGGTATAGCTGTTGTAAAAATATCTTGGTATCTTTTAACACTGTCTCACAGCTCCCTAAGAATGGATATAGATTTTTCTCAACAAATATAGATATGGGCTCAGTAACCCAGCCTCTGCTGGACACAATCAGCCGCATGGGTAGTACAGTAGGATGTTTGTTTAGGTTAGGTAGTTCATACATGTTTGTCACCAATGGATGTTCTACTATGAAGTATTTAAATAAATATTCAGAAAGCATACCCATAATCAATAAATCTAAGATTAAAAATGAGATTCTATCTGTAATACCCTTAAGTGCAGTACCTGTAATGTGTACATATGTTTTCATCATAGAGAAGTTCACGCATTTGTTGTAAATATAATGCTTTCTCTAACACTACTACTCCACCACCTTTGTCTGCTGGTCTGATTTCAATACATGACATATTTTTTAGTTCATGTAGTGCAAGATATTCTACTTGGGACATATTATAATAATTAGGTTTTGTGCCTTTACTGTATACATTCCTTATCTCCTTCTCACAAACTTCTAGGAATGTCTCAATAGTAGGGTGAGGAGGGGGAATGAAAGTGCTTGTTTTTTAAAAAATATCATAGTGCTCATTACCCCCTTTAAATATCGTTTTTAATGTTAGCTTCCTACCAAAATGTTTCAATTCCTTTAATAGATCAAAAAGCTCAGCTTTCTGTGCTGGTATAAAGTTTAGGCCTTTAGCAAGTAATGCTGTCTGTGCTTCAGTTAAAACTATAGAAGAAATATTAATTACTAGACCTGGTTGTGGCGTTTCCAGCTCTTCCCTTTGTTTATTGGGTCGGTTACACTGTTAAAATATTGAATTCTTCTTTTCCGTACACTGTTCCTCGATTGTTCTCTTATTGGGAGTGGATCCCTCAATAAAAAACAGTTCTGCTGTGAAGGGTTGTCTGCAGCATTCTCTCCTGAGTTGAGTCGTGTCATTTTAGATCTCACTATCGTGTCAGTTCTTTTGTTACATATTTCATTTCTAATAACTTCAGATCCAACCGTAACAGTATTAGCTACAGTTTGTGAGTAGCTAAGCTGTCCATGCTGCTGTTCAGCAGATTGCTCTGTTGTGTTCTCTCTAAAGGAAGCATTTAACACATCCGGTATTGTATTCGATGATCTAATGGCCGGATCAGGAATTAAGGTGGAATTGTTAACATTTAAGCCTTGTCCTGACTGCACAAAGTTGTTCCTTGTATAAAGGGTGTTACCTTGATCCCTGGGCCATGAAACCATGGCACCTTTTTGGAAATCATTCAGATCTCTCTATATCTTATGGATTTTAGTGGCTTGCAAGCGTTTCTCATAGAGAGAGATGTTGTCATATAGTGAATCTATTTTATCACAGATGATTTAATCTGGGAACAAGTCATATAACTCATTTTGTATTAATATAATCTCCTTAAGCAACTCATCTTCTTGAGGTTTGAAGAAATCAGTGAAGAGGTTCATGTATTGGGCACTGAGATTTAAGTTTAACATTTAAGTTTTTTGTTCTAGAAATTATACAAGCTAATATGCAGTGGGGGGTGATATAAGGAACCTCACAGAAGCCAGTGAGCAAAAGTGGATACTATTTTTCAAAGCAGATAAACCACCTGGCTTAAACAGTAAAGTGTCTCTGAAACCTTTCTTAAAAGGACGTGCACTTAAACATTGACATATAGATGAATTGTTTTTTTAAGAAAATATTTTTATTGTCTTAGTATACATGAGTATATTACTTTATGTTAACACACTGTATTTTTTGTAGTCTGAAGAAGTGGTCAGTTGAACCGCGAAAGCGCTTACTATTAAACTTTTTTTCCTTTACAATTGTGCTACTTGGCTTATCATTGGACTTACTGGACTTGTACTTTTATTACCTGCAACCGTGAGTGCCTGGGATTTTTTTTTCAGAAATAATTATCTTTATACCTGCAGTTGTTAAAGTAGGGCTTTACTCACCCAAACAGTTGCAGCTAGAGCCATTGGACAGGTAGTCTTTCAGCCCACATTTTTCAGAGTTTACTTTGACTTTGAGTGGGGCAGGGAAACAGGCAGGTGACAGCATTTACTTATATGTAAGCAGATCATAGGATCATTGGAGCATAGGAGATGACTAGGCTATCAACCCAGAGGTCATTTTAAGCCTAGCCATTTCATGCCAATGTAATACCATAGAAATGCTGGTCAGTATCCAAGATTGCATTTAGTGATGACTGCCCATGTCCAGGAGGGGGGCCTATATCACTTTGATGAAACGGCAGAAGTTCTAACACCATATGTTTGAACTTCTAACCTCGAAGTGCAAAACCATTGAAGGCTTAGAACAGCAATGTCTTTCCAAGAGCTCTGCCCTATTTATTCCTTGATTATTTCAACATTTTTCTGTATTTATACTTTTTTGCCAAACCTTTTCAACATCACAATCATTTTACTTTCCTATTTCTTGCTACATTGCAGGTTACTATCTGTTGGTCTAATATCTGTATCATAATGAATATTATTGTAAACACATTAGAAACATTTTTAAAATCTGTGTAAACATATGTCATCTCCTTCAGTAAATTGTAATATTTTAATTTGTCATAAATTATATTCTACGCTTACAATGTTTTTTGCTTATGAATTGTATTAATTGTATTGTATACTGCACTAGAACTTTTCTTCCCAGGCCTTTGCTGAAAAAGGGTCTTTGTGACTGAGACACACTATCCTGGTAAACAAATGGCAATACATAAATAAGTAAATACATACATAGGTTCATAGGTTCATAGGTAGGTACTAGGCTATCGGCCCTAGGGCCTATACAAGCCCAGCCAAAATGGTACCCTGGCTTTTGCCACCCAAGAAAATTATTTTCCTGTGCCACTGTTGAGCAGGGCCACAAAGGTGATCCCCAGGGGTGAATTTCCTATTTCCCATCCAATCATCAAGATTTTTCTTGAAGAGTGCTAATGAGGAGCTTTGTTTGATATAGATAGGTAGTTTATTCCAGAGTATGGGAAGTCTCTGGGACAGGAATCTATCCCTCCAGCATGTTCTGTTTATTGTGGTGACAAGGTTTAGGTCCCTAGACTGTGTAGCTCGGAGGGATTGGGATTTCTTTAAGTGGAGCATGTCCAACAGCTCTGGGTTTGACATCGCTTTGTATGTTAGGCAGAGATCACCTCTGAGTAGGCGATATGCGACGGAGTAAAGCTGGAGTTTTTTTAGATGGTCTGCATAGGGCATCTGTTTGAGGCCAGTAATCCTCTTTGTGAGGTATTTCTGCAGCCTTTCCAGTTGTTGTAGATGTCTTGTGAGGTACATACCAAAAGGGGCGTTGTACTCTATAATGGGTCTAATGAGTGATGAGTAGTGGGGAACAATGACCTCTTTTTTTCTGGATGAGAAACCTTTTGTGATGAGGTGTGTCACGTAGAAGGATTTCCTGACTACTGTGGTGATGTGATTATCAAAGGAGAGACTACTGTCCACCTGTGTCCCAAGGTCTCTTATCACACTTTCAGTGTTAAGTATACTACCGCCTATGTTGTAGTTCTTGGGTACAGAGTTTTTACCAAAAGGGATGACAATGCACTTTTGGGCATTGAGCTTGAGGCCATGGCTTTGACACCAGGCATCTGTCTCAGTGAGGCCCTTTTGTAGGATGTCCACATCATTAGGAGTTTTGATTATGACTCCTAGTTTGCAGTCATCTGCGAACTTCATTAGCCAAAGACCTTCTGTGTTACGCTGTACCTCAGAGAAGTAGATATTAAACAGGAGATGACCCAGGACTGAACCTTGTTGTACTCCACTTGTCACTGGTCTGAAGTCGAATTTGGAGTCTGCTACTTTTACAGTGTGGGTTCTGTCAGTGAGCCAGTTGGCAGCCCATCTTGTGACATAGGTATTTATACCTAGTTTAGTGAGTTTATCTATAATTAGAGAGTGGGGGATGGTGTCGAAAGCCTTGGCAAAATCTAGATAGGCTGTGTGAACCACCTTACCCTTGTCTACAGCTTTGGTGGCTGCTTCAAAGAAGTCTATCAGGTTTAGGAGACATGATCTGCCTTTTACAAACCTGAACTGGGTGGGGTCCAGAATTTGGAGATTATCAATGTCTTTGTTTATAAGTTCCATGATGATACATTCCATGGTCTTGCAGACCAGGCTCGTCAGGCTAATGGGGAGGTAGTTCCTGGGGTCCATGATGGCTCCCCCCTTGTGCAGTGGGATAACCATCGCTGTACGCCATTCAGCAGGCACAAAGCCTGAGGTGAGGCTATAATTGAACATAGTACTTAGGTGGGGTGCCAGTTCGTTCTGTAGTTTGTGTAGAACGCAGCACGGGATGTTGTCTGGTCCCATGGATGCTGTGCTCTTGGCTTTGGAGAGTGTGGTTTTTACCTGTGCAGCCATGATTACAGGAACTTTGCATTCTTCCGGTATAGAGATGGGCTCTTTAGGGGGTGAGAGTGGGGTAAAGTTAGCACTGAACCTATCTGCCAGGATGTTGGCAATATCAGTTGGGTCTGTATATTTAGTGCCATTGTGTTGTAGCTCAGAGCAGATCTGAGTGTTGCCATTGAGATTCTTGACATGGCGATAGAATGCTTTGTGGTTGTCTTTAGAATCAGTGGTGATTTTGTTTTCGTAACTAGCTTTGAAGGATTTTATCAGGGATCGCAGCTTCTTACTGAGGCTGACCAGGGAGCTCCTCCACTCATGGGATTTTACTCTCTTTTGCAACAGTTTCTTCCTTCTGTTGTACAGTTTGTTTATGGTAGGGGACCATCAGACTGGCTTCCTTTTTTTGGAAAATAGTGTCTTGGTTCTGTTTGGGATAGCACGATCCATGCACTCATGTAAGTGTTTATAAAGTGCAATTGTGTAGGATTCAGTAGACATAACTGTATTGTCCATCTGCATGAGTGTCATGAATTTCCCCACTTCTGTCTAAGAAGCATGAAGATGGCTTTGGAGAATTTTTTTACCATGGTTTCCTTAATGGGGGGGGGGGGCAGGATGTGGATATCTAGGGTAATTAGCTTATGGTCGGATCGGACCAATGTGGCATTGACTTCAGATGTGGAACACTGGTCACTCATGTTGGTAATGACTAGATGTAGGATATTGTTGCCCCTGGTGGGGGTGTGGATAAGTTGATCCAGGGCATTGGAGTTTATGAATTCCAGAAAGCGTTGAGCAAAGGAGTTGGTACATGAGTAGTTTTCCCAGTTAATGGTGGGGTAGTTGAAATCGCCCATTATTAGGATGTTTGGTTGAACCCTAATATTTTCCAGTACATCAAGAAAAGAGGAGTGGGAATCCTGGGGCATGGTGGGTGATCTGTAGCAAGCTACAATTTTGATTGCAGTTTTGCCCAGAGTTAGTTGCACTTGGATAACCTTGGCTGCATTATGCTGAGCAACTAGCCTGGAGGTGTGGATATCCTTAATGAATATGGACACACCTCCGGCTTTGGTGTTCCAGTCCAGGTTACATGGCCGAAAAGTGTGGTATGAGTTATAGCCTGGTAGTGCAGGGGTGCTCTGTGGTGCCTTGAACCAGGTCTCAGTCACTGCACAAATATCGATGTTCTTCATTTTAAGGAGTGCCTCGAGTGAGTGCATTTTGAGATTTAGACTTCTAGCATTGAGTAGCATCACCCTCAGTTTTTGCTTGTCTGTTCCTGTTACGGTGGAGAATTTGTCATTTGAACCTTGCCTAAAAAAGGCACTATAGGGACGGCAAGAACCTTAGCCAGTATCCGGAATCCCAGGGGTGACAGGTGCAGGCCATCTCTGGCAAAGCATCGTGGTCTGTCGACCATGTCATCCCAGGCAGACAGATACTGGATCACTTTAGAATGGCACCAGAAGCTTAGCCAATTGTTGAAGTCAATCATTTTGTCCTTGTACTCCGGCATCATTCTGGGTGATGGCAGAATGCTACTCAGGGCTAGGTCATACCTACCTGGGCTACAAGATGAGAGAGCTCTTCCATGTCTCTTTTCATGTAGTCAAGGGAGGTATATCTCAGGTCGTTTACACCAACATGGACAATGACAGAGTCATATTTGTACTTGTTGTGGAGTGACCTGTGTGCATAGGTTATGTGGTGGATCCTGGCACCAGACAGGCAGCTGACAGTAACCTTCTCCTTGTTTAACCTGGTGAGTGGGACATCAGTGTGCCTGACTATAGCGTCACCTATGACTAGTGTGTTGGGTACGTTGTTTTGCCTTATTGACTGTGGTTGAGTGGCACACTGAGTCTGCAGGCTATGTGTCATTTGGGTTGTGTTGGGGGTGGAGGTTGCTTGCATTTCTTCTTTGGAGGTCTCTGTTGCTTGAAAGGATTATTATTGAGAGCCCTCGTGAATGTTTTGTGTTTCTATGTGTGGATTTTGGTGGTGTAGATTTAGTGAGACTATGTGATGAGTGTGGTGTGGTGCAAATGTTTACCTTCTCCTCTTGACTGTCAAGTTCAGTCTTGATTGGAGAGAGCTTTACCTCCAGTTTGGCTAGATAAGTGCATCTCTCACAGGTTGTAGTGTTGGGTGGTAGGAGGAGAGGGTTGTCTGTGTACATGAGGCAATTTCTACATTGCCCCAAGATGCCCAGATTCATCAGATAGACAGGAGAGAACACTGGGACGTGACCCTTGGACATGCCTGAATAAAAAAAAAAATTTCCTCTAGATAATGCATACACACATACATACAGTTTGCTCTTCCTTGCCAAGAGTCGCTATCAACATGACCCTTACTTTAAAAGATGGTTTAGAAAGTGAATGAATGAATGAATTAATGAATGAATCAACAAATGGCTTATTTAATTAATTAATTAATTAATTAATTAATTAATTAATAGTTTACATTAATCTACCTTAGAAATAACGTATTGTCATTATTTCAGATACTGTCTTCATTCAATCATAAAGTAAGTTTATTAAGTGATAATCTTCCTACTGATACTTGTAATTAATGATGAAAACAGAAATAACACACAAAAACCAATATCAAAATATCAGAGTAAAAGTAATAACTACTTACATGGTTAGGGTAATCTGAGAGTCAGATGATGAATCCATTTGAGGTGCTCCTATTTGTTTATGTGACTTCATTTGATAACTGGGTAAGTAATTTGGTTGTTCAGGCTAATACTTTTCAGCAATGGCCTGAGTGACAAAAGTGACATATATTTTACAACAGACATATAAGGTTGAAGATATAGATGGGGAGTTATATTGTCAAAATGCTTACAATACACACACAAGGTTTAAGGTATTTTCCATCTGTCCTCTATCTTCAACATCCATTTGGTCTTTGTGCATGATTTAAGCTTCTAGGCTTTCATCAGAAGACCTAATAGCTTAGACACACTTAAAAATTCTTACCAAACAATCCGCTATCTAGTAGCAATGCCCTTCATATTCTATTGTACATGTCTATTAACCTAATAGAAGTTTTTAACATTTTCATTGATTGATACATAGCAAAGCTAAAATGCAACTGTTTGGTTTATAAAGGTTTCTAAGATCTACATCTCTTATGATTTTTTTCTTTATACACTAACTTTTGTACCTTGTATGTGATAGTTAACATTTGCTATTTTGCACTGTATTGTAGTGGATGACATCATGTAAGATTTGTAAACTGTTGCCCCTAGATTTAATAAAATCCATGTCGGCATAGTGTAGAGCCTACATGGAATGTTACCATGCCCATATATATGTTTTTTCCTCGGCAGCGCTCTCTGCATATTAATCATGGCACGTTGCCAAGAGAGAGCCATGGAACATGGTTATTGAATCAGTGTAGGGAGTGTGGTGCTACCTGTGTCTGCAGATAAGTAACACATTCCCTGCACTGACCAATTGTATTATAGCAATGTAATTTAATTTCTTTTTAAATTTTTTTTTAAAAAGCATGTTTGCACGGCATGTAGCACAGCAATGCTAAGTGCTGCCAAGACACCTGCCAGACATCTA
This sequence comes from Protopterus annectens, assembly GCF_019279795.1. Lineage (NCBI taxonomy): Eukaryota > Metazoa > Chordata > Ceratodontiformes > Protopteridae > Protopterus > Protopterus annectens. Next base: position 410,975,147 of record NC_056726.1, on the reverse strand, counting down.
AAAATAGAAACAGGATATATTTCTTATTTATTTAAACATCAAATGTAAGCATAGTTGAGTGGGTTTGCACAGTGCGGCACAGTGCTCAGCACTGCTTAAAGGTACCTCAGAGGTATATGTAAAGGTATAGCAGAATTTCACATATCCAAGTAGCTAAATGGGTAGAGCTATGGTTTCATGTGCAGTAAGTACAGATTTTGAATACATGGAAGGGCAAGTAAGCATTTATTTTCAAAATACAAATTATGATAATTTATTTTTAAATTCTGGCCTACTGCACTCAGCTAAGTTGTGCTAAGACCTGCTAAGACCTGCTAAGCACTGCATAAACAGTATAATGGCTGATAATGTTTATGCACTGCTTGGCACTGCTTGGCTGGTTTGCACACCATCAAGCAATGCTAAGCATTGCTTGGGTGAGCTGAGCCTGTTTGGGCAGTGCTAAGCAATGCACCACATTTTTAAATGTTGCCCAATGGTGTTTAAGGGTGGGAAAGCAGGCTATATTAAGCTCACTAGGTGGGAATACTGCATAATCTGTTGGAGTTCTACCTGTGTAGTGATTATGGCTGTCATTGTAGAGGGTGCACACTTCCAGGTGCAGAGGTGGGGTATTCAAGAGTCCAGGGTCATGGTTGGATTCCTGGTGAAAAAACATTATGACCAGCTATTGCAGGGAGGGTTCCAGGGCTCAGAGTACAAAGCAGAGGCCTGGGATCAGCTGGCATGTGAACTAAACAGTGTGACAGGTATCCCCTGCACATGTGAGCAGGTTCATCACTTCCATGATGACATGAAATGGAGAAAGGGGGTTCTCTTGAACACCTGGGTCTTAGAATCTTGGGCAGGGAATGCTGCAGAAGTTTGAAAGTAATTTTACCTTTGTTCCACCAATACCTAATCTGGATGTCTGATAAACTGGTATGCATAATGGTGTGCTTCTCTCCCAACAGCTGCAGAGGAGAGGGCTTGCAACATCAAGAAGCATACCGGGCGCTTGGCCAGGTTGTGCCATGAGTGTGGTGAGTGCAGATATATTTTGCTATTTATAGTCAAATAAGTAAGAAAGAGTAAAGCATTAACTGCGATTAGGTATATACATAAAGATGGAATTGCAATGAATGTGGACTTACAGCTCTACTGCAATAAGTGCATACTGACAACTGTAGTTCAATAAGCAGGGAAGACTAATGCATTAACCATAATAAAGAATGTGCAATAAAATTTGTAATGCTATAACTGTGGAACTACAACTGTATTGCATCACCTGCATAATGACAACTGTTGTGCAATAAAAACTTAAAGCTATACCAGTAACTGTATGAAGATATCTCTAATAAAATCTGTTGTGCAATAAGTGTGGAATTAGGGCTGTTGTGCAAGAAATCAGTTATGACAACTGTTCTGCAATAAGAACATGAAACATTACCAGTACCTGCATGAAGGCATATCTAATAAAGTCTGTTGTGCAATTAGTGCAGATTCAGAGCTGTTTTGTAAGAAATGAATTATGACAACTGTTCTGCAACAACACATGAATCAATAGCAATAACACCAAGGTAAATTGTGTACACGAGGATTGCCTTGTTTTCTCCATTGCATGTCAGCTATATGCATTCAGGCTATGAGGTATGGTGCTGCAATCAAGTATAACAGTGTAATAGCTGTAGACTGCAAATAATAACCCATAATCAGATATTGTTTGTTGACTTCACAGATATTTCAAGACACTAACAATATATTATGTACACCTGCATTCTAGGTAGTAATGTATAGGTTACCTAGTATATCTGTCATGCTTGAATTTCATGCATGTGTGTTTAACTGTCACTGCAGTCTAATATAAAACTGTACTACTATTACCAGGTCATATTTTGGTTCCAGGTGAGCTCTAGGCAAATATCAGTCAGTTAATCATCAGCAGTGATTCAGTAGCTCAATTTGGTAAATTCTCTATATGAAGTACATGTTGCCACACACAGACCAGGGTTTAAATCCAGTCCTATATAGCACTAGAAATTACAGTATCAGTCACATAATGATTACAGATATTCTCGACACAGAAACTACAGGTAAATGGGTGAGGTAGCCCATATTATGGGTAAATAATTGTGTGTTTAAATGTCACGGACTGTTATAATCATTACTAGGAATGTGAAAATACAGCATAAAATAAAGGAAATAAGTATAACAATAAAATAAAATAAAATAAATAAAATGTGCAATCTTTGGTATGTCTGTATGCCTGGAGTGCTAGTTAAAGGTTGCTGCAGTTAATTAATACATTTGATGCAGATGTCTGCTGCAGTCACTGCTATTGGGTTCTCTCCCCATCCCTGCCAAGTAAGGCATGATAGTTGTTTACTTTCTGTGCTGTAGACATACATGTCTCTCAAGTGTCACACTTTCACATAATATAATCAGTAGTGCGTAATCCCTCTGTTACAGATTTATTATTGACATGAGTATATAAATATCAAAGTATCACTTCATCTGCCCACAGTACACCTTGGTAGTTACGTATATAGGTCCACCTGATGTGCAAGTGTTCTGTGTAGTTGTGTACCTGAAGTTGTTACTGCTTGGCCCATACTGTCCCATGCAGATAGCTTGAGAGGTATGTACATGCTACAGCAGCTATAGGGCACATGTACACAAGAACAGACCTGTAGAAACCTGTAGAGTAGATAGCAGTACTGTTGTCAACTATATAGCCTATAATGACATTAATGGACTGTATTTCTCTCTCTCCCCACCCCTTATCTTCATTTATTTATTATTGTTGTTTATTGCTTATGGTTTACTATGTTGTTACATTAAACTTTATTTTGGGGCATGTGTTTTATTATTGTTATGTATTAAAATGGTTTCATATTAACATATCTTGTTGAATTACCTATTCTGTTGGCCTTATGCTATAACTGTTACTGGCATGCTGTTAATATACTGACTGTTCTGGTATTTATTGTTGTGTTTCTCATAATATGCATGTAATGGAGTTATTTCCAATATTCTGGCATGCTGTTATTAATAACAATGGTTTTGTTCATAACTGACCTATATGTATTGCTATACCTCCGTCACCACAGCACGACAGGGTAGGCTGGTTCCTGCTGATCCACCTACCCTACCCATGGCACCGGGACCTGGTACCTCTGGGACCCAGGCTGGTGGTGCCCCCTCTGCTGGCCCTGCACCACCTTCTGGTGGAACTGCCTCAGGGGATGGGGTCCGGTCCCCCCAGGAGTGGTGGTGGAGGGGAGGTTGTCACCCAAGATCAACTACTGGCCATGGAGCACAGGATCATTCATAGGAGCTATGAACGTCACCTGCACAGATTGAGTGTACATTGGAAAACCTGGTGGTACTAGCTTGTCCTGGTGCCCAGTGTCCAGCACAGCCACCTTCAGGGCAGTGAAGGAGCAGTGTCAACTGCCCATGGGTGGGGATGTGAGTCACGCTGCTGCCATCTGGAGGCACATGTATCTCGGATTCCACAACACCCTCCTCATCTAAGGTGTTTACCTCCCTCATGTGTCACACACCATCCCTGTCTGCTGTCTTGTCTGTCTGCAATTGTATCCTATCTTACCCAACTTACCTCCCCACATGTACCTATATCCCTTCCTCAACATTCTACTCTCTCCTTATAAAAACTAATTTGGTCCAGTTGGCTTGACAACACATTTATGTTGTCTTTACCCCTCTCTCTGGGGTTTGAGAGTCCAAATTTGTTCACAAAATCTGTCAAATTACACAGCTGCTGCTCTACAAGAAATGGAAAGCTATGGTTCTTTTCTACACCCTTCCTGCATATCCCTACCTGCCTTTCAGCATGTTTTTCCCCCTGCTTGCCCCCATTTCACCACTGTCTTATCACCCCCTTATTCTTTTCTTTTTAATTTTTTAGCATTTGTTTGCATGGAATTAAGCAAAGAGCCGCAATGTGCTGCACCTTGCAAACCCGTTTAAATGAGCTGTAATAAGCATTAATTATCTTATGTGTTTCTCACAGTGTTAGGTACATGTACAAAATAATCTCTGCCACATTTTGAACATGGGCCCTTGTCAACTACAGCCTAATGCACTAACCCGCTATGCACACAGATCTTAATTAAAATGGGTGTTTCCAAGAAAACATACTGATTGCCACGGACAGACTGAAATTAAACATAATGGGAAAAATGGGAGTGTACCTGGGACTCTAATGCAAGAATACACAAGTAGAGAGACAAATAAATAATAATGTCAGTACGTGAGGCCTGGGATAGCAGGTGAATGTTCCCTTTATCTTGCAACATCTTTAAACACACCTGCTAAGGCATCAGTGGCACAATACATATGTTCATCTGGGACCCTGCTGCTGAACAACTGCCTTTGAAAGCCATGCACACACTGATGGATGCAGACAACATGTGCAACAGCCTGTATGTCTGCACATGTATCTGGTAAATACACCTGCTGCAGCACTGACTCAGTAGCTCAGTTTGTTAAATGCCTTGCATACAGTCCATTTTGCCACATGCAGTCCTGGGTTCGAATTCAATGTGCTGCACTTCAATTACATTGTTCTGAAGACAGAAAGTAATGACGGAGATTAAAATGAATCCCCATAGGTTACTGCTACTGAATTATCTGCTACCCAGTTTTGCAAGTCAAAGGCCTGCAGGTAGGGACACACTGCACATATTTGTATAGCCTAACTATATGTCACCTGCTACTCTGCTATTTGCAGTGTTGCATAACAGATGTACCTTAAGCACATACCTCAGCTGAACAGTAAAGGGTACCCTCACCCTGGCTCTGTTGTAACAACAGGGCTGCCACTGCTGCCACAGGTACACGTGCAGCTTGCTGGCCTCCAAAGTGTTCACACTCCCCCTATGAAGCACACACAGCTGTATGTTCAGGTAGCTGCTAAAGACCAACCATACCTCCTAACCACCTATAACAGGTGATCTGGACACAACCATACATAAAGGGTGGAGGGCAAAGGCCCAGAGATGGGGACATGTTTCACAGTTTGCCTCTACAAACATAGTAAGTTGATAGAATAGCAGCTACTGCATTAGCATGCATATTCTGATGGGTATAAAGTGTGGCACTTACATGTCTCTCTCTCTCCTATCTGACCTTAACCCACAATGTTGGTCAGTGAACTGCCAGATGACAACACTGTCATGGGATACTGACCAATCATATGTGGCAAAAACTGTGGACATATGTCATAAATCTCTACAATGGTCAGTATTTGTGCTTACCCTCTGTGATGCTGTAGTCTCCACACCTCAGTAATGTCCATCTCTAAAACTAAGAAAGGGGCCAATGCTTACATGAGGGCCTCATATATTGCACTGTGGTGCCATGTCATTGGCTAATTATAGTGCAATTCAGTTGTTTTGGATGCACTTAGCAATTCTGAGCCACAGATTGGTGCAGAGACAATTACCTGTTAATGAGCATTACCTACAAAAGGCAGGCAATTGCTTATGGGGAACAGGTCTGTATATGGCTTTACTCACACAGACAACATACATGCAAAGCATTTATAGAGGAACACTTCAAAAAAAAGGAATATATCATTCTACCAGGTATGTACTAGATTTCCCCATAAAATGTGATTCAGATGGGAGGATGGTGGCATGGGGAATAGGGATTACAAAAGTAGGCTTGTATTAGATCTATGATATTGACATGTCAGTGATACTCTGATTTCCAACACCTACAGGCATGCCTCTCGACTGTCTCTGCTTTGAATCACATCTCTGCTCTGTCCCTGTCATTCCCTCCTACAACCATCACCTATTGTAGTAAAGATAGTGGATTACACATAAGACATAGTGACACTAAGTAAGGGTGTACACTCCTATAACATCAAATGATGTACTGTAATTCACCTCCTCCTCTCAGTCTGTTAATGTCACACATTAATAGGTTTAACATTGTAAAAGTGTCCATGGATGTCCCTGATGTACTCTGGCTAAGTCCCTGTTCCGTGGACATTCATCCCTCCCTGGTTGAGAGCTATGCCTAACATACTTCTCAACTTCCTACAGTACGAAATCAGGACAAAGCCATAATTAATGGGGGGACAAAGGCCCAAACTCAGCCAAACACAGTACAACTCAAATTCAAACAAAACTCAGCTGTCAACTGTTTGGCACAGCCTAGGCCCCTGGCACCCCCACACCACACCCTGTGCATGTGATGATACCTGTGCCACATACCTGCCATCTGTGCCATCGATGCAGGGACCTGCAAATGTGTCTGATGCACAGGGTGACTATATTACTTTAGATGTGTTTGTGTAGTGCAGTAGTGTTATGCCATGGCAGTTGTTATGGGCTACGACAGGTACTGTATGCTGGCATATGTCTTGACTACACATCAAATTTTGTGTATCTTTGTTGTCTGTTGGTACACTAGTGGCAGTGTTACAGAATGACAGGTGTGTGATGAACCTGTGTATGTTTGTGTTCCAGGAGTCTGAGTGGTTCAACTATGGACACATGGCAGCAATACAGCTGCACAGGATGGCAAGGCAGCACAGCAGGAAAATGGCATCAGTAAGGTATGCCAGTATATATGCATGGCTCCCTAGGTGCATATGTGTAGAACAGTGTGCACAGGACAATGGGGACAGTCAGCATCATCATCCTTTCATACCCTGTGACAAGGTCTGCTACCCTTGATATGTGTCACCTGGGTATGCTGCACGTACAAATTTAGATGGTGGTGGACATTAATTATGCTTATGTAGATGAGGGCAATTTAAGGACAGCAGCTACTCACATGGCTTTAAACTGCTTTACCAATGCACAGAGATAGGTTGTATGGCTCTGTCTCTAGTGCTGCAAGGGGATACACACAAATTAGATGCTGTAAGATTAGAATCCCTACCTGTCTAGTAATACACACTATAGTTTGCAGTAATTATCACATGTGCCACAACATTTATCTGACATCAGAGTGTCAGCCAGTGCTCTTAAGGTGGATGACATTAACAGGCCTTGTAAAGGAGGGCTATGTTGAAGCCAGTAGCTAGTCACAGGGCCTTAAAATGCATAACCATTGCACAGAGATAGCCCAGATGGGCCTGTTTGCAGTGCCTGCCGTAAGGGGATATATATATATATATATATATATATATATATATATATATATATATATATATATATATGTGTGTGTGTGTGTGTACACACACACACACACACACACACACACACACACACACACACACACACAAGTTGGATGATGTGAGAATAGAACCCCTATCTATCTACTGTTACACACAATAGCTTGCAGTACTTATCACATACACCACAGAGTTTATCTGTTATTAGATTGTCACCTAGCACTCTTAAGGTGGGGACATCAGCAGGTCTTGTAAAGGAGGCCAATCCTGAGGACAGCAGATAGTCACAGGGCATAAATGCATAATTATTGCACAGAGATGGCCCATAGGGGCTTGTCTGAAGTGCTGCATGGTGATTTATTTATATACACACAAGTTGGATGATGTGAGATTAGAACCCATACCTATCTAGTAGTACACACTATAGCTTGCAGTAATTATTGCATGCACCATGGTGTTTATATGTTATTAGGTTGTCAGGCAGCACTCTTAAGGTGGATGACATCAGCAGGAATTGTGGAGAAGGGACACATAGTTAAGCCAGATGAGCATGTCTGTAGTGCCACATTGTTGTGAGAATAGAGTCCCTACCTATCTACTGTTACACACTACAGCTTGCACCAGAGTTCATTTGTCATTATTTTGTCAGCCAGAACTCTTAAGAAGGGTGACATCAGCAGGCCTTGTAAAGGAGGCCAATGTTGAGGCCAGCAGGTAGTCAGAGGCCCATAAAGTGTATACTATTGCATGGACATAGCCCATAAGGACATTTCCATACTGCTGTAAGGGAATATTTTGATGCACACACAGAGTTGGATGATGTGGGATTAGAACTCCTACCTATCTAAGTATTACACACTACAACTCACAGAGCTTATCACACACATCACAGATCATGTCTGTTGTATATGGTGATGCAGGCACAGTACTTGTGGAGTATACAAAGTGGCCTTATGTTAGACAGCATGTGTGGCCTGCAGAGTGATACTGCTTGGTACTGTTATTCTATCCAGTGTCCTAGGGGTGGGATACCTAGTAATATCCTTGATATATGTGTACACTTACCTGTCTGGCTGTATCTGGCTGTTTGCAGTTTGATAGGCAGACATGTGGCCAGGGACAATATAGCCTGTCCCAAAACATGCATTGCACCCATTCTACATTGCACCATCTGCATACCTGTGTCTGTCTACAGGGTGACAATCCACAGGCACGGTGGTCTGTGGGTGAGTGGATTATGTACTGTTGTGGCCTTGTCTGGTTCCATCGGACAACTTCTGCGATGTGTAGGTGCAGATAACCCCAGAATTCTGGTTTATGTGGGGACAGTCGTACACCTCCACCCATATCTATATAAATGTGTATAACAGGGATGTCTCCTTAAATGTTGTTGTGTGTGTATGTTATGTAAATATGTTATGTAGGTATATGTGGGGAGTCATGAAACATGAAAAGGGACATCGAGGAGCTCTCTGATTATGTAGCCCAGGCAGGTATGACCCTGACCTTGAGCAGTATCCTACCTTCACCTAGAATGATGCCACAATACAGTGATAAGATGATCAGCTTTAATAATTGGCTTAAATTCTGGTGTCATTCAAAGGGGATCCAATGTCTGTCTGCCTGGGATGACATGCTGGACAAGCCACGCTGCTTTGCAAGGGACGGCTTGCACCTGTCACCCCTGGGCTTCTGGATATTGGCAAAGGCTCTTGCCACCCCCATAGTGCCTTTTTTAGGCAAGGCTCAAATTCTAAACCTACCACCCTAGAACACCAAAAGGAAAAAACTAAGGGTAATGCTGCTCAATGCCAGAAGTCTCAATCTCAAGATGCACGCACTCGAGGCCCTTCTCAATATGGAGAACATCGATGTCTGTGCTGTGACAGAAACCTGGTTCAAGGCTCCTGAGAGCACCCCAGCACTAACAGGTTTCACCTCATATCATGCGTTCCGGCCCCAAAATCCGGACAACACCAAGAAAGGAGGGGGGGTGTCCATATTCATAAAGGACACCCACACCTCAAGGTTGGTGGCAATGCACGATGCATCGGAGACCATCCAGGTGCAATTAATCATAGGCAAGACTGCTCTGCAATTTGTAGCATGTTACAGGCCACCCTCTCAAACTCAGGAACCTCACATGGCCTTCCTGAAAACATTGGAGGGGATAAATGTATCTCCAAACACCATCATACTAGGTGACTTCAACTACCCTAATATAGACTGGGAACACTGCTCAAGCCCGAACACTCTAACCCAAAGATTCCTGGAGTTCATAAACTCAAATGCCATGAAACAACTAGTCACCATCCCCACAAGAGGAGAAAACATACTTGATCTCATCATCACGAACATGGGATCAAAATGTTCAACACCGGAAGTATACCCCTCACTGGTGAGATGAGATCATGAACTAATCTCGCTGGAGGTCCTCATTCCGCCCCCACCTGAAACAAAAAAGACCACAGTGAAAAACTTCTCAAAAGCCGATTTCACACTTCTAAAAACTAGTGTGGTCTCCTTTAAGGCCCCTGAGCCAGTGGTAAACATTACTCAAACCGCTGAATCACTTACAAATGCCTTCTACCAGCACCTACAGGACTGCATGGATCAGGCAATCCCAAACAAAACTAAGACTCTCTGTACCAAAGGCAAGCGTCCAGTCTGGTGGACCCCAGCCATAAACAAGCTCTACAACAAAAGGAGGAAGCTACTACAAGATAGAGCAAAATCCTTGAAAGGTAAGACACCTTTGATCATTATAAGTAAAAAACTAAGAGCTCTCATAAAATCATCCAAGGCAAATTTTGAGAGAAAAATCGCCAAGGACTCTAAAGAGAATCATAAGGCCTTCTTTAGCTATGTTAGAAACCTAGGAGGAAACTCCCAGATATGCTCAGAATTAGTTCAAAATGATGTGAAAATTACTGAACCTACACACATTGGGAACATACTGGCTGACAGGTTCAGTGCAAACTTCTCCCCCCCCTCCCCCCCAAAAGGAGAGATATCTATTCCAGAGGATTGTAGCCCCCCAAACATCTCCAACGCCCAGGTGAGAACTGCCCTCACTAAGGCAAAAAACACAGCATCCATGGGACCGGATGGTGTCCCCGGCTGTGTGCTTCACGAACTCAACGAGGAATTAAACCCACAGTTAGGACAGCTGTTTAATCTTAGCCTCACCTCAGGATACGTACCCAAGGAGTGGCGCACGCTTACTGTGGTCCCACTTCATAAGGGTGGTGCCTCCACAGACCCTGGAAATTACCCCCACTAGCTTGACAAGCCTTATCTGCAAAGCCATGGAGAGGATCATAATGGAACTCATAAATAAAGACATAGGGAACTTGCAGACTTTGGATCCAACCCAGTTTGGCTTTGTCAAAGGCAGATCCTGCCTCTTAAACTTGGTTGACTTTTTCGAGACAGTCACCAAGGCCATTGATGAGGAAAGGCAGTCCATACAGCCTACCTCGACCTGGCAAAGGCCTTCAACACAATACCCCACTCAGGTATCATCGAAAAACTCATCAGCTTGAATGTAAACCCATACATCACAAGATGGGTTGCAAACTGGCTAAGTGACAGAACCCACAGGGTCAGAGTTGCTGGAGCCATGTCAGACTCAAAGCCTGTCACAAGTGGTGTCCCACAGGGCTCAGTCCTGGGTCCACTCTTGTTTGGCATCTACTTTTCTGAAGTACAAGCAAACACAGGAGGGTTATGGCTGACAAAGTTTGCAGATGACTGCAAACTGGGCCATAGTCGAAAACACATCTGACACAGATATCCTCCAGAAGGGCCTCACAGAACGGATAACTGGTGCCAGAGCCATGGCCTGAAGTTAACGCCAAAAATGCATAGTCATACCCTTCGGGAAAAACAAGGTTACCCCTAGCTACCATATAGGTGGCAATCCACTGAGCACAGAAAAAGTCATCAGGGATCTGGGGACCCAGGTTGACAGTAGCCTTCGTTTGACACTCATGTTGCTAAAGTAGTTAGGAAAACCTTCTATATCGCCCACCTGATCATGAAGGGATTCACATCTAGATCAAGGAGGTCATCGTCCCCTGTACTCATCACTCATTAGACCTATGATTGAGTACAATGCCCCGTTCGAATGTATCTGACCAGACACCTGCTGCAGCTCGAAGGCCCCAAAGTTCCTCACCAAAAGGATAAAGGGTCTCAAAATATGTCTTATGCTGCCCGACTGAAAGAACTCCAGCTCTATTCAGTCTCATACAGCTTGCTCAGAGGTGACCTGTGCCTGACATATAAGGCCATGTCAAACCCAGATTTGATGAATATGCTTCACCTCAAAAATCTAGATCCCTCAGAACCACAAGGGGAGACTTAAACCTTGACACGGTTATAAATAGAACGTGCTGGAGGGACAGATTCATCACCCAGAGACTCCCTATGCTGTGGAACAAAATCCCGGTACATGTGAGGCAGAGCACCTCTCTGGCCTTGTTCAAGAGGAATCTTGACCAATGGATGGGAGATTGCAGATATACCCCAGGGATTACTTCAGTGTCACTGCTTGACAGAGGCACAGCAAAATGATAGGCATAGTTTTTATTCAAACTAAAGGGGTGGCGAAAGCCACATAACTATGGGCTAGGCTTATAAATGCCCATGGGCAGATAGCCTAGTATGAACCTATGAACCTATGAACCTATGCAACATTGTACTTTACATAGCTATATGTACCTCTTGTTATCATATATATATATATATATATATATATATATATATATATATATATATATATATATCTATATATATATATATATATATATATATATATATATATATATATATATATATATATATATATATATATATATATATATATATGTATATAGGTTCATAGGTTCATACTAGGCTATCTGTCCTAGGGCATTCATAAGCCTAGCCAGAGTGTGTTTGGCTTTCGCCACCCATTTTAAATTAATTTTGCTATGCCCTTTTTCGAGGTTAGTATACAGCGCCTCTGTCTAACAGTGACACAGAAGTGATACCCGGGGTAAACCTACAATCTCCCATCCACTCATCAAGATTCCTCTTGAAGAGAGTCAATGAGGGACACTGCCTAACCTGGACTGGGATTTTATTCCAGAGTGAAGGGAGCCTCTGGGTTATGAATCTGTCCCTCCAGCATGTCTTATTTATTTCAGTGCTCAGGTTCAAGTCTCTCGAGCACTTAGCTCGATGGGATTTGAATTTTCTGAGGTGCAGCATGTCCATTAATTCTGGTTTGGACATGGCTTTATACGTCAGGCACAGATCGCCTCTGAGCAGGCGGTATGCCACTGAGTAGAGCTGGAGTTTCTTTAACCGGGCAGCATATGGCATCTGTTTGAGCCCTTTGATCCTCTTGGTGAGGTACTTTTGGGGTCTTTCCAGTTGCTGCAGATGTCTGGTAAGGTACATCCCAAAAGGGGCATTGTACTCAATTATGGGCCTGATGAGGGATGAGTAAAAAGGCACGATGACCTCCCCTGATCTAGATGTGAATCCCTTCATGATTAGGTGGGCTATATAAAAAGTTTTTCTAACCACTTTGGCCAAGTGGTTGTCAAATGAGAGATTGCTATCAACTTGGGTCCTAAGGTCCCTAATTACTTCTTCTGTACTTAATGGATTACCACCTATGTGGTAATTTGTGGGCACTCTGTTTTTGCCAAAGTGGATGACTATACACTTTTTGGCGTTTAGCTTGAGGCCATGGCTCTGGCACCAGTTGTCTGTTTCTATGAGGCCCTTTTGGAGGATGCTTGTGTTGGCTGGAGAGTCGATTATGGCGCACAGTTTGCAGTCATCTGCAAACTTGGTCAGCCACAGTCCTTCCGTTTTGGCCTGTACCTCCGAGAAATATATACCGAACAAGAGAGGTCCCAGGACTGAGCCTTGTGGGATGCCACTTGTAACTGGTTTGGAGTCTGACATGGCTCCAGCAATTCTAACCATGTGGGTTCTGTCCTTCAGCCAGTTTGCAACCCATCTAGTGACATAGGGGTTTATATTTAAGCTGGTGAGCTTATCTATAATGCCCGAGTGGGGTATTGTATCGAAGGCTTTTTGAGGTCCAGGTAGGCTGTGTGGACCACCTTCCCCTCGTCAATGGCCTTGGTGACTGTTTCAAAGAAATCGACCAGGTTTAAGAGGCAGGATCTGCCCTTAACAAAGCCAAACTGGGTAGGATCCAGTGTCTGTAGGTCCCCAATATCTTTATTTATGAGGTCCATAATGATCCTTTCCATAGCTTTGCAGACCAAGCTAGTCAGGCTTATGGGGCGATAGTTTCCAGGATCCATTGAGGCACCACCTTTGTGGAGAGGGACCACTGTTGCTGTACGCCACTCTTTGGGTACATATCCTGTAGTAAGGCTGAGATTGAACAGTAGTTTTATGTTTGGGTTTAGCGCTTCTTGGAATTCATGTAGGACGCAGCCTGGGACACCGTCTGGTCCCATTGATGCTGTTTTTTTTGCTTTGGAGAGGGCGGCTCTTACCTGAGCATCTGAGATGTCAGGGGGGCAGCACTCTGCTGGGATAGATATTTGCCCTTTGGTGGGGGGGGGGGGGAGAAGTTTGCGCTGAACCTGTCAGCTAGGATGTTGGCAATGTCTGTGGGTTCGATGTATGTTTTGTCATTTTGGACTAATTCTGAGCATATCTGGGAATTCCCACCCAGGTTCCTAACATAACTAAAGAAAGCCTTGTGATTATCCTTAGTGTCCTGCGCAATTTTTCTCTCGAAGCTGGCCTTAGATGATTTTATGAGTTCCCGTAGTTTTTTGCTAATACTGATCAGAGATGCCTTCCCTTTTTGGGATTTTGCTCTATCATGTAGTAGCTTCCTCCTTCTATTGTATAGTTTGTTTATGGCTGGGGTCCACCAGACAGGACATCTGCCTTTGGAGGATTGGGTCTTGGTTTTATTTGGGATTGCATGAGCCATGCATTCCTGAAGGTGTTCATAGAATGCATTTATAAAGGATTCTGTGGTCTGGGCCATATTTTCCACAGGCTCGGGGGCTTTGAAGGATTCCACTTCAGTTTTGAGAAGTGTGAAATTTGCTTTAGAGAAGTTTTTCACTGTGGTTTTCTGGGCAGGGGGTGGAGTCAGGATGTGAATATCCAGTGAGATTAGTTTATGGTCTGATCTTACCAGTGAGGGATACACTTCTAGTCTGGAGCATAGAGTCCCCATGTTGGTGATGATCAGGTCCAGTATGTGTTCCCCTCTTGTGGGAGTGGTAACAAGTTGTTCCATAGCATTTGAGTTTATAAATTCTAGGAACCTTTGGGCTAGGGTGTTGGAGCTTGAGTAATGCTCCCAGTCTATGTTTGGGTAGTTGAAGTCGCCCAATATAATGGTGTTTGGGGAGACCTTCATATTTTCCAGTGTTCTCAGGAAGGCCGAGTGGGGTTCCTGGGTTTGGGAGGGTGGTCTGTAGCAGGCTATAAACTGGAAGGCAGTTTTACCCACTGTTAGTTGCACATGGATAGTCTCTGATGCTTCGTGCTGTGCCACCAACCTGGAGGTGTGGGTATCTTTGGCGAATATTGATACTCCCCTCCTTTGTGGTTCGGTCCAAGTTTTGGAGCAAAAGCATGGTATGAGGTATAACCTGGTAGTGCTGGGGTGCTCTCGGGAGCCTTGAACCAGGTTTCTGTTACTGCACACATATCGATGTTCTCCATGCTAAGGAGAGTTTCGAGTGCGTGCATCTTGAGGTTTAGACTTCTGGCGTTGAGTAGCATTACTCTTAGTTTCTTATCCCTTGTGATACCTATGGAGGTGGGTTTGTCTTTTGAGCCTTGCCTAAAAAAGGCACTATGGGGAAGCAAGAGCCTTTGCCAATATCCGAAAGCCCAGGGGTGACAGGTGCAAGCCATCCCTAGCGAAGCATCGTGGCTTGTCGAGCATGTCATCCCAGGCTGACAGGCATTGGATCCCCTTTGAATGACACCATTACTTAAGCCAATTGTTGAAATTGATCATCTTGTCTTCATATTGTGGCATCATTCTTGGTGAGGGTAAGATGTTACTCAAGGTCAGGGTCATGCCGGCCTGGGCTACATGCTCAGAGAGCTCCTCTATGTCTCTTTTCATGTAGTCCAGGGAGGTACGTCTCAGGTCATTCACACCAGCATGGACAATGACCGAGTCATATTTGTATTTGCCTTGGAGTGACCTGAGTGCTTGTGTTATGTGGCGGATCCTAGCGCCTGACAGGCAGCTCACCGTGACCTTCTCCTTGTTCAGCCTGGTGGCGGCGTCAGTGTGCCTGACGATAGAGTCACCTATTACAAGTGTATCAGGTGTGTTGTTTAGCCTTAAGGGCTGTGACTGTTCGGCACACTGGCTTTGTGAGTATATATATATATTTGCCACATACTGATAGATACACTAATCAAGCATGAGGGGGATAGTGAGAGACAGATATGTATATGTAGCTGTATGTATGTATGTATAGACATATTTCCGTATAGCAGGTCTTTGGGCAGTAGAGGCAACAGACTTGGGCTCAAGTTAGCTAAGTATAGGAGCATGCCCAGTGCACTGACATGGCGAGTCCAGGCCACAACTACTTGTACTCCAGTCTGGGATTATGTGTGCTGCAGGCCATTGGCTGCTGCACCTGTTACCACAGTATTGCAGTTCCCTGATATTGTTCAAGGCATTCCCCGGCTGTTTGCTGACCTTAATATGTGACTCATGCCTCACAACTGTGCACAGATTCATAGACTGTCCAAAAGTTTGCCTCATAGTTTTGGTCCATTTCACATAACATTTATTTATTTATTGTCATTTGTTAATCGAGTTGGTCCAGCTGAGCCAAAGGCCCATTCTCAGTCGAGATCCGAGGAGGAAAGCTCCAGTTACAATTACAATCATTTAAGACAAAAATTTACATCACAGATAGCAAATAACAAGAAATAAAAATATATACATCAGGGTGAAATGATTGAATTTAACAATTTTGTACAGGTTTCAGTGTAAATCTATACATTAACAGCAAGTTAACATCAACATTTTTGTTTTCTGTCAAATCAGTAGCAAATCAGTGAAGATTGAAGTCAGTAATTAATGACAGACATTTGAGTTTCAGACTCCATACACATCAGGAGATTCATGCTAATGCAAAATGTGTTATTCTATCAACACTCTACATTTGTAGGAGAAGCTATTTAAAGCCTGTCCCTAGGTGACGGCCTCAATCCCACTTTTATTCATGGCTTTGGCCATATTTCCTGCTCTAAGAGGTTGAGAGGTATGATGTGATTGGGGTATATGATGTAACACCACACACAGGGTGACAGTTGGCATACCTCTCCCTGTACATGTTTTTGCAGAATATCCAGCATTTCTGGTCTGCTGTGTTCCTCATACATTTGTGGTTTTGCCGGCACTATACTGTAAACAGTGGTCACTGACTTGTAACTACTGACAAATTTTAGTGGTGGTCTTTACATCCTGCAGCTAATCTGACCTGTCGCAGCCTGCTGTTATACTAGCCACCTGCTAGGTTACTCAGAGCATGTATAATGTCTGTCTGAAGGTATTGCCTTTTGTGACCCATTCACTCTGGCTTTGTCCAGTTTTCTTGCAGTAACAGAATGAGGGGTTGTGACAGTCTGTGAGAATACCACCATATGAGTACCTGACATACAAAAGATGTTGGATGCTGCCAGATTTGAACTATCAGCACAATCGCCCATGCCACCATCCCTGGCCCAGTGAGCCACATCAGTCACCAGACAGTGAGGTTTCATTCCTCACAGTATAAACAACATACAGGAATTGTCTGGTCTGCTGGTATATCATTGAAGACTTACTGTTACAGCAGTGGTATGGGGACACTGATGTGTTTGGGGTGAGGGATGACCAGCCTATGCTCTGCTGGCATATACAGTCATGTGACTGTCCTGTGACCCCAGTGTTTGGTATCTCCCTGGAATAATGTTGTGGAGTTTCCAGCAATGTAGCCTAGTAGATATTATGGGGCACATACTAGTGAACAGAGTACCTGTTGCCCCAAGTGGCTGTTAGATCTGAAGAAGTAGCCCAGTAGCCCACTATAGATCTCTGCAAGTAGCCCAGTAGCACACTATATATATATATATATATATATATATATATATATATATATATATATATATATATATATACATATATATATATATATATATATATCCCACTGCAGCAGGTCCATACATATACTACCATATTGTAGTAACCCTTACAAGTGGCGTATAGGAGAGTGACGTACCTTGCAAATGTAGCAGTTGACAGACTTGTAGTTCGGGGCTACCTCTGTCTGATGCATGCAGTCCACAGCCAATACAAGGTGAGGTACAGGTTGTGTGGTCTAGCTGGCATCATTTTTACTAATATGTATGTGAGTCAGAGTAAGGTGTCAGTCCCTAAGGCCCTAGGTTGTCAGTGCATGTGCTATGTGTTGCCTCTTGGCCAAGGCCAGGGCATATTGGGCATGCCTATGTCTGCCTACAGGGACAGCCTCAGGGGGTTCCTCCTCTGAGTCCCCCTGTGGGTGCAGCTGTGATGATCTAGGCACTGTTGGGGGGGATGTGTATCCCTTCCCTTTGCTGATCCTGCTGCAGCTGTTTCCACAGGATCATATTGTGTAGCATGGCACATACTGTGAACATCTGTGCACATGAGGCTGGACAGTACTGCAGGGCTCCACCAGCTATATCAAGGCACTGGAACTATGACTTCAACAGCCCAGACACATGTTCTATGATGTTCCTAGTTTGGGCGTGTGCCTCATTATGGCATTCTTCGGTGGGTGTGTGTGCATTCCTGATGGGTATCATCATCCATGGTTCAAGTGCATAGCCAGCATCCCAAAGTAAATGGCCATGTGGGATGTCCCCCCAGCAAACATCTGATACAGCTGTGATGCTTGCCAGATAGGGGAGTCATAATAACATCCAGGGCTGCCAGCGCACACATTCGTGATAATGCCCTGGGAATTGCACATGACCTGGCAGTTGATGGAGTGGTACTCCTTGATGTTGATGTAGATTCTTCCATCTTTAATGGGTGGTGCCTTGATGTGTACATGAGTGCAATCTATGGCACACAGTGCTACATGGTAGAAGAGTCACATACTGCTGGTCTTCTCCTCAGGGGTGGGGGAAAATAAATGTGCTCACTGGCATGTGGTAGCATGGCATCCAGGAAATGGTGGAGTACCCTGGAAGCAGATGTCTGTAAGACCCCCATCATGTCCACAGCTGATCTCTGGAAAGTACCTGTAGCTAGTATCTTAAGGGCTACACATACCTTTGTTTCCACTGGGTGGGTTCCCCTCTGTTAGTTCTGGGTCTGAGTTGTGGTCGGCAGAGCTCAGTGAGTTCTTGTATTATGTCCCTGTCCACCCTGTAGCCCTCTACAATCTCCAGCTCATGTAGCTCCTGGTAGGTTACCCTGGGCCTGAACACTCTTCTCCTTCTCGTTCTAGGCCTATGGTCAGCATCAGCAGCAGCTGTACTGACCTCAGCATCTAGCAGATACATATGTAGCAGAGCTGCAGCAGTCCCTAGCATTCTCTAAGTTAAAAGTCCCAAGTCTTTACTCCAATGGTGCAGAGTATGAGGGAAACATCAGATTGTAGGGTGTATGCAACCTTTATAGTGCTCTGCTGTAGATGTAGCCTGTGTGGTTGGCTACCTGTGATGCATTTCACCTGCCAAGTACATCATTAAGGGGTTTAATGACCCTACTTTAAGAGAAACAGGCCCCAGCAGTAATTAATATATCCTTGGCTTTCTCAGCCAATTTTTTTTTGACAGCCTTCTTTGCTGAGCACTATGATGTACTGTGCAAACCTGTGCCACAAGTATAAACAAAGCTTAGCAGTCAGTAAACACACTCCCATGGAAGGTTATGCTGAGCATGGATGCGCACCATGCAATCATGTGCAAGCACGATAAAACACGTGCCTCAGAAGTAAACACAGCTTAGCAGTCAGTGTACATGCCCCCCTACCCAGCTCAGCAGCAGCTGCCAAACAGGCACCACTGAGTTTCCCCTTTTGATGTCAGCTACCTCTTCTGTGGACACTAACATGGTTCTGTGCCTACACGGATGGGATCTGCAGACACAGATACCCATTTGTTCTTGTCATTAACCTCAGCTCATTTGCATACAGATCCATGCACAGTACCTGAAACTACATGGTTTCAGGCTCTGCCTTGTTAGCAGCAACAGCAGTCTAACATTGCACGTACTCCACACATGGTCCTATAATGCATTACTGTTATATATTCACAAATTCTGTTTTTTAAAATATTTTTATATTTTTTTTTTCCATAATGGTATGTTTGCCATACCCAGGGTATTAAAAAAATAAAATTATTTTACATTATTTTCCATATGGTTTTGGACACACAGTGGTTATATCTGTGTCCTCTATGCTATTTCTGCCACTCTAAGTACATTTTTACAGCCCCTGGTGTCATTTTTACATCCTGTACGCAGAAGTTTTCTATGTACATTACGGACACCAACATGGGGCCTGAACAACTGCCTATCTGCTTGCTGGACCACTGTGCCTGCCTCATTTGCATGCATTTCACCTACTTATGAGGTGATTTGCATGCCACGGACGCTTCCATGTTTGCGCACTCATGGATGCCCCTCAGCTCCCTTTACTGGATCGCACATCTGCTTACTTCCATGTAAGCATCATACCACTATACATACATGGCAAACAAGTCCATGTAGGCTTTATTGAATTCCTCCCATGATCTTTTCTGTCCCAGGATCTCTACTGGAAAGGGGTCTGTTATGTCCTAGTCATACTTTTCCAGTAAGCAAATGCTAATAAAATAAATAAATAAATAAATAAATAAATAAACAAACAAATAAATAAATAATCTACTTTGCCATGTAATTGTATGTTCTAGTTAACTAGACTAATCATCTTATATACAATGGAAGGCAAATGAAGCCCTTGTTGAACATATGCAAACTTAGAAGTTAAAAAAAATCAGGCATACTTCCAAAGTCCTGAGTCAAAGAAGACTCTGCAGCCTTGATTTGTTCACCCATCTGTAGACTACTGTCATATACAGTAAAGCATTTTCACCCTAATGATGATGATGATGATGATGAAATGTAAAGAAAATATTACATAATTATTGTACATTTAATAAAATGCAATCTTGTTCTGCTTTTTGGCCTTACCCACGAGGTTGCATTCTTGGAGCACTGGCTATATTGTTACTAAACAGTTATCCATTCTTCCTCAGATAAAAAAAAAGATGACTCCCCGGATTTACTATTCTTCCATGCAGGACTAGCTTAGTCCTGCATGAAGGTGGCCATTTAGGAGCAGGACGGCAGCATGCCATGCATATTAATGAGGCATGCTGCCTGAGCTCCTAATCTTACACGGAGCATGTAAGAGTGCAGGGGGCATGTCTGAGGGCAGAGCTCTCAGAATATACATGCCCCCGGAATGAAGAACAGCAGAAAGGGCTAAGAAATAAGAAAAACTGCTCACAAGTGTCCGCATATCCCCACCAACATTCCCCTCCCCCTGGTGTACAACAGCAAGTAAACAAAAATAAAATGAACAAACCGTTTTTTTATTTTTTTTTTAATTCAATTAAAGCTAACCGTAGGTGCGCGGGTGTGCCTATCACTTAACTACGGTTAATGCAGCTTAAATGGCTGAAGAGGATAACAGGGAAGATATATGCAAATGAAGCAGCATAGCAATAGTGTAGTGGGCAGAGTATTTGCCTTGTGAGAAGGCATTCTACGTTCAAGTCCCACTGCAGCACATACCATTATCCATGGCAAAGCACATTATTACCAATATTTTTTTTGCATAACCCACTAAATAACATATATTTATGAACTGGAGTACTGCAGGAAATGCACATGTGAGGTGTCAGTTTCATAATGAATAAGGCACTAGTAAGCAGGTTTAAGCACCAGTAAGCAGTAGTAAGCATATTTAAGCACTAGTAAGCGAGTTTAAGCCTGTTTGCATGGGGGTGAGCAATGCGCACACAGGTTAAGCAGTTCTGAAGCTAACTCTCTGTAAGCATATGTAACCGGAGGTTAGGATTGCTTACCCTCACGCAAACCCATGCAAACCCACTTACAAATGCTCAAAAGTGCCTTAATCACTCTGTATCCAATGGCCCTTGTTCTGCCCATCAACAAAATAAACAACCATGCAAGTCTTGAGCCCAGGAACTTATACATTATAGCCACAGTAGTTAACCACCAAGCCATCACAGCAGTACAGAAGAATGAGGTATCAGCAAACAAGTCCTCACCATAGTAAATTCAAACTGAACCTGTGAAAGGAATCAGTATACAAACATATGTTCCATAACCCACTACATAACATAAATATGTGAACTGGAGTACAGCAGTAAGCCCAGAAGTCAGGTGTAATTGTAAAAGAGTGTTGAAGACCCCCAGTAAAACACAAGGACCCCATACAGTGTACATACAAATGAATCATGAATACCAGGCATACATACAAGATGTAATGAATAATAAATCAATGCCAAAAAGGAAATATAATGCAAAGTCAAATGCAAGCAACACTAAGATTTGCACAGGCCAGCTTAGGAGGTGTAAGCAATGTGTAGGCCAGCTAACTCAGTGTGCCCAGTGTTATATCCCTTTAAACAATGCCAACCTTAGGTAAGCAGGTTTGCCCATAGCTTAGCCTTTTCAAAACTGGCCAGTCATGAAAAAGTGCATAAAATTGGCTATACTTAAACCCAAGAGGCGGGAATACATTTCATAACTGGTTGTAGCTTCCCTTGCAGGCACTATATCAGGAAGGGGTGAGGTTGTGCACTTTTGGGCGCAGCGCTGGTGCATCCAGGAGTCCAGAGACATGGCAGGACTCCTTGTCAAAGACCATGACCAGAGTCTGCTGCAGGGCCAGTACCAGAGTTTCCAATATAAGGCAGAAGCCTGGGACCATCTCGCCCATGACCTCACCAGTGCCATTGGCATACCCTGAACTGGTGAGCAGGTCAGGCATCACTATGCTGACCTGAAGCAGCATAAGGAGGACTTCTTGGACCAGTGGATCCAAGAGGCTAGAATGGCAGGGGCTGTACCAGCTGTGTGTAAGTATCACCCAACTATGTGCGTATTAATTGCCAGCTCATGTATATCATGGATAGGTATGGCTAAATATTCCTCTTATGTCGTCCACTGCTGCAAGTGAGAGGGCCGTGAACAAGGAGGCCCATAGAAGTTGCCTGGAGAGGTTGTAACGTGAGGCAGATCAGTAATACTCTCGCATTTACTGTCATAGAAAATGAATCTAAAATATTAGTAAATTAATTGCCTGTATAAAACCTGTATTGTTTAAGGCAAGTACTGCATACACCAGAGAATATGGCAGAAAGAGTCTCATATAGTTTGTATGTAAATAAAAGCATAATAGACTGACAATAAAGGTCTAACTGCAGGATTGCATGTGTATTCTTTGATATTATATGATAATGTAGATTTGCAATCATGTAATAGTACTGTTGTATTAAGCATTACCCACACCATGCACCATAAATAGAATGTGTAGGAATGCCTACATATGACTGGTGTAATCCCCAGAGGCCATTTAGTACAACTGAGAGACACATAGACAGAAAACAGGGAAAATGCAGACAAGAAAGCCTGAATAGCACATGCAACTGAGATGTGAACTGTTGCTTTTTTTAGCACACACAACCATGGTTCGAATCCTGCCAGTGGTAGTAGTCTGCATACAGAATCATACCCCACAACTGTACAGATATGTCAAGAATGTCCAGTAAAGTGGCCCATATCTGTTGCCTGTCAATCTGTCCCCCTGGGAAATCAGTGGGATGATTCCAGATGTATAGGCAGCAAACAGGAAATACAACTGATTGACACACATCTATGAGAACAAAGCTGGCGCACTAGCAACTCCCAAAAACCTTATGAGACTAAGAAGCCATTTATGTCCCATTTACATCCCCATCTTGTCAAGCAGTGGCCAGAGTGTGTACAGTAACAGAGTGAGATGTATGTGCATAATAGTAATGTGGAATCTGGTACTGTGTGTGGCAACAATCAGGTAGTGCTAACAAACATTTCTCCCACAGGTCTGTCAGATACCAACACTGTGCCCAGAAATACAAGAATGATACCCTGAACTGGTACTGTTTACATTGGTATTGTATGGCATTGTGAGTGATGCAGTTGCTCGGAATAATGAGGTATTACACATCACTGTCGCCCACACTGTCCTATAAAATATAACTGTCTAGGAAATCTGTATAAGAGTGAAGGTCAGAATGCAAAAGCACAGAAGAATTATAAGACAGAAAGCAGATAGGAGATATATAGCAATATCTATATAGCTGACACAACTCTGATGGATAGTGTTTAAGTTGTAGCAGACACAGCCATGGTCTGAATCCTAGGAGTGGAAGTAGGCTGCATACAGAATCATACCCCACAACTGTACAAATGAGACCAGAATGTCCAGTATATGGGCCCATACCTACTGCATGTGCCCCTGTCCACCTGGTAAGTCTGTGGGATGATCCAAGATGTTTAGCCAGCAAACAGGGAATACAAATGATTGTCCAACATCTATGTGAACAAACCTGTCACTGTAGCAACTTCCCAAAGTGTTAGGAGAGTAATAAGCCAAGTATGTCCTATATACACCTCCATGTTTTCAAGCTGTGACAAGAATGTGTACAGTAACAGAGTGAGATGTATGTGCACAATACTAATGTGCAATCTGGGACTTTGTGTGGCAACATTCAGGTAGTGCTAACAAAAATTGCTCCCACAGGTACATCATATATGAACACTGCTGAGAAATACAAAAACATTATACCCTGTACTGGTACTGTTTACTCTGGTATTGTAGGGAATTGTGAGTGTTGCAGTTTCACTGAATAATAAAGTATCACTGATCACTGTCACCCACACTGTGCTACATAATATAACTGTGTAGGAAAGCATACATATGTGTGTGTCAAGTCACTAAAGGGTGAAGAGGGCAATATTCTAGATATGTCCCGGTACACCTGCATGTGGTCAACACATGGCCAGAGTCTGTGCAGAAAGAGTTGGATAGCTATGTGCACAACATCAACCCGAAATCTGAGAGTATGTGTAGAAACAATTAGTTAATGCTAACATACATTCCCTCCACAGGTATACCAGGTAAGAGGTGTATACTGCAGGAAAACCAGTTCATGTATAATGATGACAACAGCCATATCACTGTCTAAACTAAGGCTACAGAATAGTGTAGTAAGACATGTAAGGTACAGATAACAGCACTGACTAGGAAAATAATGTGGACTACAGGAATATACTAGTTGTTAATTGACATTTTTGTCTCCCCCCCACCATATCTCCAACAATAAACAACATACCCACCCCAACCGGTATGTAATGACTCCAATGTTCTGATAATGCCCTATTGTTTGATAAATATTTTAATTGTTCCCATGCATGTGCTATATTGAATTATTCTAACATTGGTGGCACGGTGCCATCAATGTACCTGCATGCTGTTCTTAATACCACTGTGGTCCCATATATGCATGTATTCTGTTTGCTATGCAACTGTTCCGTATCTAGTGTCTGGGTAATGAGAATATCTATGCATGCTGTTATACGTCACCCTGGAATGTGTTGACTATTACTAACCCACATATGATGATAAACTCTAAACACTATAGGATGTTTGGGAAGGCTGGTCCCAGTGGACCCACCTGTCCCACCTCAGCTGGCCGTGGCACTGGTCACCAGCATGTCTGGGGCTCAACCCGGGACCTCCCTGCTTGCTGCTCCTGCTCCAACTTTGGGTGGAACCACCTCAGGGGATGGGGCTCATCCCCCTCCTGGGAGTGTGTGCAGACAGGAATCTGCCACCCATCGCCTGGTCCCGGTCATGGTGCATAGTGAGCTCAACCAGCAGCTTGGTGATCTGCTATGCCAGCTCCAGGGCTGTGTGTCACGGCTAGAGGGTCAGGCTTTCTCTGCGACTCAGCCCCCAGCATAGCCACCTTTGGGGCTGTGAATGTGCAGTTTTGACTGCCCATGGGTGCGGACCTCAGTCACACTGTTTCCACTAGGGGGCTCATGGGCTTCCAATTTCCCAACACCCATCCCCATCCAGGTGTTTATCCACAACATGTGTCACATACCATCCCTGTATGTATCTTGTTTGTCTTGTCTGTTAACCTACCCAACCTACCCCCCAAATATACCTACTATCACTCTCCAACATCCCACTCTCACCTGAAAAACAAAAGAAAAAAAGGGCAATCTGTTCGTAAAAAAAAAAAAATCTCGCCCCATACATAGCTGTCCATTTCACACACGTGTCCACTGGACACATGTAATCAGGTCTAATTGGCATCACAACTTATTATTGTTGTCCTCACCCCTCTCCCAGGGGTTTGAGTGTCCAAATTGACCTCCAAATTCAGTGTATATGCACAGCTGTTGCTGTAGAAGAAATGGGCAGCTATGGATCTTTCCTACACCCTTCTTACACATCCCTAGCTATTTTCCCTACTGTCTTTCCCTCTTTTTGCCCCTTTTTCAGCACTTTCCTATCAACCCTTTTTCTTTTCTTTTAAAGAAATTAGCACGGGGTAAGCAGGAGTAAGCACTTTTAAGCAGCAGTAAGCGGGTTGAAGCCTGTTTGCACAGGGGTAAGCAATGCCTACACAGGTTAAGCAATTTAGAAGCTGAGTATAAGAAATAGTAATCGGAAGTTAGCAGTGCTTACCTCCACGCAAACCCATGCAAACCCACTTACAACTGCTCAAAAGTGCCTTAATCACTCTGTATCCAACTGCCCTTGTTCTGCCCAGCAACAAAATAGACAGCCTCTCCAAGGATTGAGCCCAGGACCCTGCACATCACAGCCAAAGTGATTTACCACTAAGCCATGTCAGATATACATAGCCCTTATATTTATACAAACATATCATCCAGCCCAGTCATTCAACAGTACAGGGAATGTATTCCAACATGTAGATGTATGTGTACACACACATATATATATATATATATATATATATATATATATATATATATATATATATATATATATACATATATATTAATATCTAAACAGATAAAACACACACACATATATATATATATATATATATATATATATATATATATATATATATATATATGTATATGTGTGTGTATATATATATATATATATATATATATATATATATATATATATATATATAAATATAAACATATATACATACAAATCCCTACATCATCTATAGATATATGTATGTTTACATCTATATATATATATATATATATATATATATATATATATATATATATACAGCAAGTTATATATATGTAAGTATATATATATATATATATATATATATATATAGGTATATATGGACATACATCTGCAGATAACCATGGGAACATAACAAAAACATATATGTCCACATCCACCATTAATGAGGTTGAGAGGCCCCAACCAACACATGTCTTGTACAAATAGGTATATACCCCCACAGCCAAAGACGTCTGCCTTGCAGTACACTACCAACTGTTGCAAATCCCATAACCAGGCCCTGACACGACATGGGCACAAGATGTTTACAGTACTCCATCCCACCTGTATAATGCCAGGCTGGTATCAGTAACGTATCATGCAGTACAGTCTGGCTCCCATAGGGAATGTACAATGTGGAAGCTATCAACATCTATAGGATACATATACACAGACACATATATATAGATACAGATATACATACATATGTATACATATATATAGATATATATGTAACTACACATACACACACAGAGATATGTATAGTAAGATACATATGCAGAAGGTGCATACAATATGGAACAGCCACTATGCCTACAGTTACCACCTTAACAACTGGACACTGAATGATCCACCCATACAAATGACAATCATTGCATGCAACATATATCCACACAGAGGTCAAAGGATATAACACCACTCACAGGTTTGCATAAATGGGGAAGCTTTATTTGTGTACTATTAAAGTTGTATATGCCATGTCACATAGCTGTTTAGACACTGACATCCATATAAACAGAGTAATGCAACTGTGAAACAGTTATACTAATACAGTAGTCCGGAAAGGTTTACAAATGTTGCTGTCCGGGCCGAGGCCTTCAAGCAGTACAATAGTAAAGACAGACTGGGCCACAGGATACCAAACAATCAACAGTAAGTAATGTAGATGTATAGTTCAGCAACCTCTATCTACACCCTGTACACAGTCCCTAGGGGGTAAAGAACTCAGATGACACAATGGGATGTAACTGTTACATAACAAGGCATAACTAGAACCATCACATGCACACTGACAGACAGAACAGTCTGCATGTCAGGAGGCGGTAGGCTTGCATTTACCCAAGGTGGATTGTATGGTAATGTACATACAGATACCTTAAGGCAACATAGACATGGCATGTGTGGGTGGTCACATCTGCTTTTATCATGTGCGCCGTTGGCTACTGACAGACATCCTAAGGACATCATAGGACAGTACCACTGCTAACAGGTAATGCTCCTGCGGACTACAGTAGAGATATTGGCCAATATATGTAGACAGTCTGACACAGTCCAGAGGTATACACAGAACCCAAGCAAGCCAAGAATAAAGCCCAAACTGAACACAGAACCCCTTAGTGCAAGACATGTGGACTACGCCTGACAATGTGGATGTCAACAGCCATGTAGATGGGTACAACAAGTAACTGTTGGTACACATTTGCCCCCATAGGTTATACATTCACACATCCCTGTCTGTCCTGACACATGATAACCGCTGGTACGGAGGTGCCATGGCCACATGCTAGCCACTAGATATTGACATACATCTGTACAGCATCCCACTGCTCTGACATACATGACTGTTATGGTGTCCTGGCAGCAGTACATCTGGCAAGTATCTGGACATGAAATCTCACTGGGTAAGTACACTAAGCTGCTAGGCATGTAACAATGCACTGTGCAGGCTACCAGCAGACTGGCACAACACTGGCCTACACTTCCTAAGGGGGAATGCACATGTACCACCATGTATAGCAGGCTATACAGGCATGTCACAGCACAGAGTATGATACACCTGTGTGAAAGTGCATAACCGCAACCAATGTGAACACAATCACAGCAACATATGGTAAGCTAGTGTAATGTTACAGTATATGGACTATCTGTGCAATACCCTCATATGTGCCACTCACACACTAACCCTACATATACGGGGCCACTCCACAGTGTTGTCCGAAGCCTGTCTGTGGTATGGGACATGTGTGTGTATGGCCCTACAAATATGTAAGTCGATAGGGTAACATACAGTGGAGCAGCATGTAACATCAGATAGAACAGGACCACAAACAATGACATCTACCACAGTCTGTACACAGGCCAAAGTACATATGAACAATACTCACAGTGTCGACAATCACCATGAGTGCACAGACCTCAATACTGTACACACAACCACAGAATTTCCAGGTTATGTCATAAATTTTAACCCCTACTACACATAACATGTGTAGCAGTCTGATATCTCACTGTCTTGTTATCAGATATGATGACACTAATTATGGTGTAGAGCACATATGCACCTCTTACTGCATGACATATATACAAAGGTTGATAGAGTTGTGGCTGGAGGCACATACACAGGGCCAATATTGACATGTTGCTGTGATACCCTCATACATTTGCTGTTGTATCAGGGTTTGTTGCAACATATGTCCTACGTGAGATATGAAGTCAGTAACTCTCATGGCTGTCACCATCTGTGACACCCGCACCCTGGCCCAGAAATCAAAGAGCCTCAGTCCTCACCACTAACACCAGAGAGGGCATCTCATATGAGAGGAAAGGATAACAAATGCACACAGTAAAGTACAATTTCCCTTAAGTGCACACAGAGATCACAGTCAGTCTGGGGCTGGTTGCTCCCTTGCTCTCCAGGTCCCCAATAAGACTCCCCACTGACACAGCTATAGGGTCAAGATCTCAGATTATCTGGCAAGCTAACCTCCAGTACCCTCTCTGTCCAACCAATGTTTCATGCCCCTGTCCAAGTAGCTGACACACACACTCTTTGAGATAAGTATTTATACAACTTCACAGACACCCCTGGGAAAGGCTGGCACAGATTCTCCAGCTGTGCCCTTTACCCAGACGATACGGTAGTAATTACTGCCACCACCAGCTAATAATTATCAGCTACCCAAAGGCCCTTAAAAAGGTGTCCAATTATTACTGTGCAATATTATTATCCAACTGGTAAGTGTGACTAATCAGTCAAGGCTTATTAGAGTGGCCTTGTACAACAAACTCTATAAATATGCAATGTACTCTAGAGCTTAACTTATCTCTACACAAACCAGCCACAGGTAAAAGTTTTTTGAAATATTTAATAATAAATACTAAAAACACAAGGCAATATCACTACACCACAGTGCAACTCAAGAGTTCAGAGATCACACAGAACCTTAAAATAATTCAGTAGTACAGTTCTCACATAACAGAAAAACACTTAGTCTAATCTTTATAGTCCTAGCTATTTCTACAAAAAAACACACTTCAAAGATAACTTACTTAAGACACAGGCAGAGAGCTAATAAGTTGGATATCCAAGATCAAAATGCTTAATAATCTCTGGTTCTCACTACTTAAATTGAAACTACAGTTCTGATAAAACATTACATCATTTGTTTACACTTTTCTAGTTCCCAGGCCACAGAAACTACATTTATATTCTTTTACACTTAGAGCAATAAAGGACATTCCACGTGTAAATTCTGGTCATTAACTTTAGCCTTAAAACAATAGGCAGGAAGCCTTCATGTAGCCCAGTTGGAGCCAAATTGTAAACTTCAAAGGCAGTCATAAATTAATTTCAATTTCAAAGGAGCAACAGCAAATGTTTGACTTAGCTTTCTTTACAGCAAATGGCAATGTTGCCACATTGTTGAAACAGCATTTCTTTACATTTAAGACACAAGCCTGTATTTTACATTTATATTTACAAATTATAGAATTATGTATCAAATTCTATTTGACTAGGCTGGCAGCCTTCACCCCTTCTCTACCAGTCTTCACACCATCTACAGACTGCAATACTCACACTACCTTCTGCAGTTCGCATACAGGTGCTCTGTGGGTAACACACGAAACAAAAGGCACCACACACTGCCCGGTCTGCAGAAGACCCTACAGATGGGGGTTTCCTCATAAACATTGCACTGATATGGCAGCTATTAAAACATGTATGGCAGCCATATCCACACACACCCTGTTAAACCAACATTACTCCAAATGCAGTATAGCAGCACTTACAGTCTGTAGTCAGGTCAGGCACATCCCCCTTCTGTGTGTTGCCCTGTTTCCATAGTGTATGTTGTTAGAGGTAGATCACTAATCCATCTGAGATGCTGTTTGCCAAACAACGGATCGAGTTCCTGCTCACAGTGAATGTAAAGGCCCAACACCAACATGATGTTCCTAGATATTGGAGTGTGTTTCCATGCAATTGGCTATGGGAATGTCACCACAGCTGTTCCACATGCAATCAGCTAGAGGAGGACTGCAATTCATGCAGAAGCAATCAGCTGATCATGAGCAACACTTAAAATACACATGCTGCTGCCTAAGTACAGCAGGTGTAAGTCTCCACATCCACCAGAGAGGGAGTGAAAGAGGCAGACAGAGGCAAACAATAGTCAGGGAGGGGTGGGAGAGTAAACATAAGCATGTTTGTGTTGCACACCTACCAGTACAGGGTATCAAATCCCTGATGACAATGTAGTGCTATCACATGTCTATGCAGTTATTGGATGCACTACATAGGTTACATGTTGAGGAGCTCTCAAAACGTATATGTGATGGTGAGTGACATTTGCAACAGGGATACAGTAGCTATATGGTAGGTGTAGTACACATGCCTGTCCACATGAACAGGTGCCAGTGTCAACATAGCCACACTCTTACAGAGATGCACACCCATTGACACATATGGCAGGGCCAGGAATACAAATCATCACTAGTGACATTGCCACAACACATTACAGTGCAGGTATTAGATGCACCACAGGGGTCATATGGATGTTATATGGGCAAAGGGTATGTGGAGGTGTCTGACATCAGACAGCATGCTTCAGTATGCCAATGGGGGTTGTGGTGAGTGTGAATGTGGTCATACACATCATACAACACACACACAGACACAGGGTGCCAGTACTGACATGCATGGGTGCATTGCTGCACAGGTGTGTCATTGTCAACTGTGCCAGATGGCTATACAAGGCTAAGTGATGGGTATACCTTGGCATCAGGCCACATGAATATGGTCTTCATAGTGGCTCAGGGGTGTAATTTCTGGATCTGACCACAGAGGTGGGTATTGTATTCACAATCCAGTCACCAGGGTGACTATTGGGTGTGGCCAATGCTGTGCATTGCTTGCCATGTATGTGTTCCTTAGTCCATGACATGGATGGTGTCTGGGATGTGCACACCTCCCACATGCATGTACAGTGACATGTGGAACTGTACCTGGGATGTCTGGCCCATGTTGTGTACACAGATTGTTATCATCAGATGTGCCAGTCCTGGCCTCATGTGGCAGGAACTGTTAATGGACGGTAGATTGACCCAGCACCTACATTGATAGCATGATACCAGTATTCCCTGGTGTCAGTGGCATCTGTCCATACAGGGTGTGTTTTCAGGCATGGTATGTCCTTTGTGGGTCTCATTTGAAGGCACCACAGGTGTTCAGTGGGGAACATGGGTAAGTGCACTGTTGGCATGTATGTGCCTATTGGACTGATGGTCGGGGTGCCATGCCCACTGTAGCCCACTGCAATCACACTATGGTTAGTATCAGTGGGCAATATGCAGGGTACTACCAACATAGCAGCTGTTGCCTAGGCAAGTGTGTATGTGTGTATGAGAAATGGGTTGAGAGTGTTATCTGGGTAATACTAGGGTTGCTCACTTTGTTCACCTGACCTTGATGTCAAATGTAGGGGTATGGATATGCACCCCACCCTATTGGCTATTTCACATATGTTATCCCTGTACAGTGGACATTGTGATACATACTAGGGCCACTATATAAGAAATTAGTAAAACCCACTCCCCATTGACTCCAGTTGTCACACACTCACAACCACCTCCACACAGGATATGAATTACAAACACAGACACATACACACCTGTAATGTCTGGGATTAGAACTCCTACCTAATTAGTTTATTACACTACAGCACTATGCAGTTATAGGATGTGGAACGGAAATTATGGGAGTACTCCTTCCCCAAAGGTGTATTTCACAGTGAATGACATCAGCAGGATTGCCAAAGTAGGGCATTTGAAATTTAATGAGTGTGACTTGCCTAAAATGCATTGCTCCCTACACAGACATAGACATACACACAAAACATCCACAACTGCCATTTATTGGGATAGATCCCCTACAAGAGTTCAATATCACACTACAGCATGAAGCAGTTATTGGACGCACCACAGGGATAACTACAGTACTCCTTCCCCAAAGGTGTATTTCAAAGTGAATGACATCAGCAGGATTGCCAAAGTAGGGCATTACAATTGTAGTGACTGTGACTGTGGGTATAAAACCCCTACCAGAGTTCTACATCACAGTACAGCATAAAGTAGTTATAGGACGCACAACGGGGGTAACTGGAGTATTCCTTCCCCAAAGGTGTATTTCACAGTGAATGACATCAGTAGGATTGCCAAAGTAGGGCATTTGAAGTGTAGTGAGTGTGACTAGCCTAAAATGCATTGCTCCCTACACAGATACAGAAAGACACACAAAACATCCACAATTGCCATGTGTGGGGATAGAACCCCTACCAGAGTTCTATAGCACACTACAGTTATAGGACACACCACAGGGATAACTGGAGTACTCCTTCCCCAAAAGGTGTATTTCACAGTGAATGACATCAGCAGGATTGCCAAAGTAGGGCATTTGAAGTGTAGTGAGTGTGACTAGCCCAAAATGCATTGCTCCCTACACAGACATCGAAACACACACACAAACATCCACACCTGCTATGTGTGGGGATAAAACCCCTACCAGAGTTCTATATCATACTACAGCATGAAGCAGTTATAGGACACGCCATGGGGATAACTTGAGTGTTTCTTTCCCAAAGGTGTATTTCACAGTGAATGACATCAGCAGGATTTCCAAAGTAGGGCATTTGAAGTGTAGCGAGTGTGACTAGCCTAAAATGCATTGCTCCCTACACAGACATAGGAACACACACAAGGGTTCTATATCATACTACAGCATGAAGCAGTTATAGGATGCACCACAGGGATAACTGGAGTACTCATTCCCCAAAGGTGTATTTCACAGTGAATGACATAAGCAGGATTGCCAAAGTAGGGCATTTGAATTGTAGGGAGTGTGACAAGCCTAAAAAGCATTGATCTCTACACAGACACACACACACAGTTGCCAAGTCTGGGATTAGAACTCCTACTGAACTAGTTTATCACACTACAGCAGTAAGCAGTTATAGGACATGCCACAGAGATTACTGGGCTATAACCTTCCCAAATCTATATTTCACAGTGGATGACCTCAGCAGGCTTGTCATAGTAGGGCTATGGGGAGGCCAGTGTGTGTGCATGGGCCGTAACCCATTCATCTAGGGGTTGACACACCACATGCGGGCACGTGCAGGGCCATATTCCACAGGCAGTGTATACAGCTGCTAAATGACTACTTCCTTGTACAGTCATGTTGCACAGCTAGCACTTGCACCACATAGTCGGTACTGCTGACATATACCGTTGGTTATTATCTATAGTGAGTGACATCTGCACCTCATGTGGTTGTAGCCATTTGGCTGTGTGCTGGGTGGGACAGGCCTGGATGGATCATTGTCACAGTAACTCTCTTACATACATCTACGCATGTCTACCTTTGGCTTATTATAGTGTGTTGTCCTTGGATATATGCCTGTATTACTATCCACTGTGTGTGCAAAGCATGAGTGGTGCATACTGAGGAGTGTCTGCACTAACATCTGCAACTGCCAGATATGTCTGGTCCACTGTTGTTTGCAGACATGAGCTTCATGTGTGTAAGTGTGTGAGCATGTCCAGTATACTCTTCTGTATTGCTTGTGTGGATGGATTCCAGGTAGTTTGTACTCCAGTGCAGACCTATGTGCTGTACACCAACAGGTAGAAAACTGTTTCTGCAGCGTATCTGTCGATCATTTGGAAATATGGGGACAAAGTGTGCAGGGGATAGTGTGTACTGTAGGTGATTATGTCTGTGCTGCTTCAGCTACATGGTACTGCTGTTAGCAGAGATATTCAGACATGTGTACTGTTATATACTGTGATGTTTTCTGTCCTCATGTACTGTCAGGTGGACATTCCTGCTCACAGTGTTGTCTTGGGGGACAAGGGTGACGGCAGCTGTGTGTGGTATTGTGGCCAGACACCTACATATTCATGGTAGGTTATGCCATCGTGGAGGGGGTGCTGTAGACACTTGCTGCTGGGTCTGTGTATCTGGTTCAGCACCTTGGTACAGTGCTGGCAGGGGATCCCATACATGTATGTCCATCAGCATGACAGTATAGCCTTATATTGCTATGGCAATATCTCACAGCTGTACAGATTCGCACAGGTTACCCAGAGGCAGGGGCCATGAGTCAGGACATTACCACTATTGTGGTGTACTGGCAGGTATGTAGGCACACACTTATGTGTTTACAGCCAGGGATAGTGTGTGCACACAGATTTGTGTCGGACCTTGCACATTCCATGCTGCCAACACTCCCACCCCCCTCAGTTATTCTCTCCTCTTACTTACATTATGCATACATTCTCTGATACTCTCCCTATGGTTATCACCCCATCATGGCTGTGTGTCGGTGTTGGTCAACAGTTAATGCACTGGGACATGGTGGACATGTTACTGTGGATTGTCCAAACAGCCTTGCATATGTCGTATGTGGAGTGTGTTGTGTTGTTAATTGGGTGTCCATGACATAACATGCATTGGCAGTACGTGTGAGACACAGGCCCTTGGCAGAGGTCTGTGGGCTATTAGCTGTTGATGCGGGCCAGATGTGGCAGGTGATTGCATTCTGTCTGTTCTACAGTCTCAGACCACCATACAGTATATTCCCCTGGGGTGACAGGGTATGTGTGCCAGGTGTTCATGCTACTACCTTCTATCAGCCATGATCGGTGGTGTGGATGCAGGCAGGGTGCTACCTACAGCTAGTGACACACCTGCATGGGACACTTGCACTGCATGCTGCATTCTTTCGCTATTGCCATATACAGCTGGCGTCATATTGTACCCATTCCCCACAGCAGGGTTACAACCAGAGAGGTACATGTGGGTGGTGTTTGTGTGAGCTGGGTGCATGTGTGCTATGGACACTACTTGCATCTGACATACAGATATGCACTGGGCATTCCAGTTATGCTTGCATGTGCAGGTACATCAGCTGTTCCCCAATACATCAGTCCTACCTCCTTTGTGATCTGCTAGTGTTTGGGCAGACAACACTGGTATCCCCTACTACAGGACCAGATAATGTGATGCATACCTGTTTGTACTATTCCAAGGGTGTGTCCATTTCAGAGTGACACAATATACACTGTATTTCTGGGGTACTTTCCCCTGTGTAGTGCTTGTACGTCTAGCCCAACAGCCATGCCATCTCAGTCTTTCAGATGGTGACACATATTACCAATTTACATTTGCAATGGCTTATTGCTAGCTTGTGTTATACCGGTGGGTATTGTGTTTGGCAATGGAGTTGTGAGGACTTGTCCCTGTCATCAGTGGTAGTAGGCAATGACCACCAGGTCTTACCTCAACATGCATACATACTGACCACTCTCACACAATATGAAACACACACCAACCTAACACACACATACCTGCATATTGTGCAGATGCTACAACCTATCCTGCTACATTGGCCACCTCTGTGCATCTGTGCTCCACTGATATTATACCTACACATACATGTTCCAACATTTCTACATAGGGTTGTGGGGGGCACACCTGACTGTTACGGCGTGTGTAGATTGGACTGGGGGTGGCACACCAGACCATTACTAAATACATATGTAGGGTTGGGGGGTGCACACCTGACTGTTTCTACATTCCTACACATGATTGGGGGACACATCTGACTGTTTCTACATTTCTACACAGGATTGGGGGGCACACCTGACTGTTATTACATTTCTATGTAGGATGAAGGGAGCACACCTGACTCTTGTACACATTTGCTATGACTGTACTGGTATGTCAGGTACTCTATTTCATTCTGTATTCTAACCTATCATGCTGACTAGAGGCATATCAGTGTACTACAGGTCTTAGCTTTGATTGACCTATATATTAGTTTCTGACTTCCTACCCTTCAGAACTAAGATCCCACTGCCTGACCTGCTATAGTCTGTCTGTGTAGGAATGGGGGGGGAGGTTACCCATAGGCATCATTCAGAGGCCATAGCACAGGCTTTGTTTGTGTTTGTCTACACCTGTCCTGCTACTGTGACTGTTGTTGGTCATGTAAACCCCCCTGACTGGCATGTGTGAGTCACTTACCTTGTGGGTGTCCCAGTATTGAGGGTGGTGCTGCAGGTCTGCCTATGTCAGATGCACATAGCACACTCTCTACAAATGGTTGAGCACATGTAGTGTCATGTTTGGTATCCATTTTACTATATGTGAGAGTCAGAGAGAGGTGTTTATTCCCTGGGTGCCACCTGTGTCAGTGTATATGCTATGCGTTGCCTCTTTGCCAAGGCCAGGGCATACTGGGCATGCCTCCTTCTGCCTACTGGGGCAGGCTCAGATTGTTCCTCCTCTGAGTCACTCTGTGCCTGTGCAGGCCTTGGCAATAGTGGGGGCTGTGTGGCCCTGCCCCATGATGTTCCTGCTGCAGCTGTTTCCACAGGATCATATTGTGTAGCATGGTACATACAATGACAATTTGAGTATATGTAGCTGGTGAGTACTGCAAGGTTCCACCGGATGTGTCCAGGCACCGGAACCATGACTTGAGCATCTCAAACACACACTATTATAAGTCGTGTCTGTGCGTATGCCTCATTATGGAGTTCTTGTTCGGTTATGTGTATATTTCTGATGGGTGTCATCAGCCACGGCTTCAGTGCATATCCAGCACCCCCCACTAGGTGACCGTGAGGGATATCCCCATTGGCAAATCTCTGGTACAGCTGTGTCAGATGCCAGATGTGGGAATCGTGATAGCTTCCAGGGCAGCCAGCACACACATTCATTATTATGCCCTGGGCATCGCACATGACCTGGCAGTTGATGGAGGGGAAGTCCTTGCGGTTGATGTAGACCCTACCCCGCTCACCAGGTGGTGCTTTGATGCATATGTGCATGCAGTATATAGCACCCAGTACCTCTGGGTATTCTGCTATTTGGTGGAACAGTTGCATGTTGCTGGCCAATGCCTCACGGGTGAATATATCACGGGAAAATATATGTGCTCACTGGCACATGCTGAAATGGCATCCAGGAACTGATGGAGTACCGTGGATGCTGATGCCTGTGAGATCCCCATCATATCCCCAGTTGGCCTTTGGAAGGTACCTGTAGCTAATATTTTTAGGCCTACACATACCTTGGTATCCACTAGAATGGGTTCCCCTCTGTTAGTTCTGTGTGTCAGGCATGACCGGCACAGCTCAACAATTTGCTGTAGGACATCCCTGTCCACACTATAGCTCTCCACTCTCTCCAGCTCATGTAGCCCCTGGTAGGTTACCCTGGGTCTGTACACTCTTCTCTGTCTCCTCACTGTGGGTTGGTTGACAGCATTCACATCCTCACCACCCTCAGCCTCTTCCACAAGTTGTTGTATGATAGCTATTGCAGTCCCTAACATTTTGTTGTTTTGTCTGTTAAAACTTCCCCGCTTGTATACACCAGTGGTGTAGAGTATGGGAAAAACCAGAGTGGAAAGTGTTTGCATAGTTTATAGTAGTGTTCTGGGCTGGGCTGGTCTGCTGGCTATGTAATTGGCTGATTATGATACATTTCATCTGCCAGCTATGCTAGTTCTCCTTGATTAACTTCCTACTGCTGTTTTTCCTTCCCATTGCCTTCCTGTTTAAGCCCAGGGGTGCGCTGTGCAAACACAGTGCTCAAATGTGCACAGTGCTGCTATTTCCTGATTTACCTTTTTTTTTCTTTTAAACCGGTGCGCGGTCCGCACACTGGCTTAGGCAATGTAAAGAGTGCTAGGCAGACTCAGACACACCCCCTTGCCTAGCTAGGAGCAAACCTGAGCCACAAGGCTCCAATCCACTTACAGTATGCCTGACACCCCCCCTATAATGTCAGCTAATTCCTAGGCTTGCACCAAGCTATTCCTGCTCTTACACTGTTAGGAGCTGACTAGCATGCTGGAGAAATCTGGGATTCACTATCATTCCCCTCATTTGCATAGGATTGTCTACTAATGCATAGTTACATGTCTCACACTGAGCCTCCCCCCTTAGCAACCACTACTCACTAGCCATGTTGACTTCTGCTTGCCATTAACTTTAATAGCAGAATAGTGATTTTAGTTAGAATGCTTATTTTAGGGTTCTTATCTTAATTTCCCCCAATCCCATTTGCACGCCGCTGCCCTACGCTTAAACAGCCAAGATCAGCTAAAAAAAAAATCAAAGTTGATTTTTTATTTTTTAAGCTGTTTTCAATGCCAATGGCCTTATACTTGGTCATTCACATGCTTTCTGAATGATATGCACCCTTTATTTGGAGCTGTCACAGCTCCGTTTTGGAATTTGCAGAAATGTACTCGGTTATACATTACACTAGTCCTGCACGGCTGGTTTCCAGCTTCCTGGATTGCAAATTCACCTCATTTGCATGGATTTCACCAGCAAATTGGTAATTTGCATACAAGGGCTGAGTCCACGCAGGACTGGTGCAGGAGCTCTCGTGCATGCCCCTGCAGGCTATTCCTGGATTGCACAGCAGACATATTGCCTGCTAGAGCTCCTGCACTAATCCTGCACTCCATGCAAGACTAGCAGAATCCGGGGGGATGTATCTGGCAAAGGTGCCCCTCACATCAGTACAATTTTATAATGCACATGGGGGTCCAAATGGAGCGATGATGGAATCAACAAGAAAAGGAGAGAAATATTGCTGGAAATTAATTAATCCTCAAGACATGGTGAGTACCTTCACATGGTGGGCCCTATTTTCACAAAATTTCACCAAGATTACAGTAATATGTAGACTGTTTCTTATATAGTATATATCATGGCATGTTAAAAATAAAAAAGACAGCTAGGTACACAGGTCCAGGATAAAAACGTGCCCCAATTTTGGAGTACATACTGGTAACAGGACTAAAAAATAGCAGTGTAGAACCAAGACATGGAAACATTTCTACAATTGGGTTAGGGCCAGGCTCAGGAGGAGGATGGTCCCCTTGTTATAGAATGAAGTAGTTATCCACAAAAACTGACAGGCCAAAAACGAGCCATAAAGATGACAGAATGGTCTATTTATGATAAGGAAGAAATTATGTATAATTACTACTATGTATTATTACTAATATGTATAATTACTATTATGCATTATTACTAATGTGCAGGAAGCCTAGAATTTCCAGATAGAAGGTATTCAGAAAGATTAAGAGGGAACTTAGAAGAAAGAGTAACACTTGTAGAAGAAAAACTGCAAAAGCTTCAAATGCAAAATGCACTACACCACAGTGCTACTCAAGAGTTCAGAAATCACACAGAAACTTAAAATAATTCAGTAGTACAGTTCTCACATAACAGAAAAACAGTCTAATCTTTATAGTCCTAGCTATTTCTACAAGAAAACACACTTCTAAGATAACTTACTTAAGACACAGGCAGAGTGCTGATAAGTTGGATATCGAAGATCAAAATGCTTAATAATCTCTGGTTCTCACTACTTAAATTGAAACTACAGTTCTGATAAAACAATACATCATTTGTTTACACTTTTCTGGTTCCCAGGCCACAG
Source organism: Protopterus annectens (assembly GCF_019279795.1). Taxonomy (NCBI): domain Eukaryota; kingdom Metazoa; phylum Chordata; order Ceratodontiformes; family Protopteridae; genus Protopterus; species Protopterus annectens. Next base: position 410,934,844 of record NC_056726.1, on the reverse strand, counting down.
AAACTACATTTACATTATTTTACACTTAGAGCAATAAAGGACATTCCACATGTAAATTCTGGTAATTAACTTTAGCCTTAAAACAATAGGCAGGAAGCCTTTATGTAGCCCAGTTGGAGCCAAATTGTAAACTTCAAAGGCAGTCATAAATTAATTTCAATTTCAAAGGACCAACAGCAAATGTTTGACTTAACTTTCTTTACAGCAAATGGCAATGTTGCCACATTGTTGAAACAGCATTTCTTTACATTAAGACACAAGCCTGTATTTTACATTTATATTTACAAATGATAGAATTACGTATCAAATTCTATTTGACTAGGCTGGCAGCCTTCACCCCTTCTCTACCAGTCTTCACACCATCTACAGACTGCAATACTCACACTACCTTCTGCAGTTCGCATACAGGTGCTCTGTGGGTAACACATGAAACAAAAGGCACCACACACTGCCCGGTCTGCAGAAGACCCTACAGATGGGGGTTTCCTCATAAACATTGCACTGATATGGCAGCTATTAAAACATATAGGGCAGCCATATCCACACACACCCTGTTAAACCAACATTACTCCAAATGCAGTATAGCAGCACTTACAGTCTGTAGTCAGGTCAGGCACATCCCCCACCTGTGTGTTGCCCTGTTTCCATAGTGTATGTTGTTAGAGGTAGATCACCAATCCATCTGAGATGCTGTTTGCCAAACGACGGATCGAGTTCCTGCTCACAGTGAATGTAAAGGCCCAACACCAACATGATGTTCCTAGATATTGAAGTGTGTTTCCATGCAATTGGCTATGGGAATGTTACCACAGCTGTTCCACATGCAATCAGCTAGAGGAGGGCTGCAATTCATGCAGAAGCAATCAGCTGATCATGAGCAACACTTAAAATACACATGCTGCTGCCTAAGTACAGCAGGTGTAAGTCTCCAAATCCACCAGAGAGGGAGTGAAAGAGGCAGACAGAGGCAAACAATAGTCAGGGAGGGGTGGGAGAGTAAACATAAGCATGTTTGTGTTACACACCTACCAGTACAGGGTATCAAATCCCTGATGACGAAGTAGTGCTATCACATGTCTATGCAGTTATTGGATGCACTACATAGGTTACATGTTGAGGAGCTCTCAAAATGTATATGTGATGGTGAGTGACATTTGCAACAGGGATATAGTAGCTATATGGTAGGTTTAGTACACGTGCCTGTCCGCATGAACAGGTGTCAGCGTCATCATAGCCATACTCTCACTGGGATGCACACACATTGACACATATGGCAGGGCCAGGAATACAAATCATCACTAGTGACATTGCCACAACACATTACAGTGCATGTATCAGATGCACCACAGGGTTCATATGGATGTTATATGGGCAAAGGGTATGTGGAGGTGTCTGACATTAGACAGCATGCTTCAGTATGCCAATGGGGGTTGTGGTGAGTGTGAATGTGGTCATACGCATCATACAACACACACACAGACACAGGGTGCCAGTACTGACATGCATGGGTGCATTGCTGCACAGGTGTGTCATTGTCAAATGTGTCAGATGGCTATACAAGGCTAAGTGATGGGTATACCTTGGCATCAGGCCACATGAAAAATGGTCTTCATAGTGGCTCAGGGGTGTAGTGTCTGGATCTGACCACAGAGGTGGGTATTGTATTCACCATCCAGTCACCAGGGTGACTATTGAGTGTGGCCAATGCTGTGCATTGTTTGCCATGTATGTGTTCCTTAGTCCATGACATGGATGGTGTCTGGGATGTGCACACCTCCCACATGCATGTACAGTGACATGTAGAACTGTACCTGGGATGTCTGGCCCATGTTGTGTACACAGATTGTTATCATCAGATGTGCCAGTCCTGGCCTCATGTGGCAGGAACTGTTAATGGATGGTAGATTGACCCAGCACCTACATTGATAGCATGATACCAGCACTCCTTGGTGTCAGTGGCATCTGTCCATACTGGGTGTGTTTTCAGGCATGGTATGTCCTTTGTGGGTCACATTTGAAGGCACCACAGGTGTTCAGTGGGGAACATGGGTAAGTGCACTGTTGGCATGTATGTGCCTATTGGACTGATGGTCGGGGTGCCATGCCCACTGTAGCCCACTGCAATCACACTATGGTTAGTATCAGTGGGCAATATGCAGGGTACTACCAACATAGCAGCTGTTGCCTAGGCAAGTGTGTATGTGTGTATATGAGAAATGGGTTGAGAGTGTTATCTGGTTAATACTAGGGTTGCTCACTTTGTTCGCCTGGCCTTGATGTCAAATGTAGGGGTATGGATATGCACCCCACCCTCTCGGCTATTTCACATCTGTTATCCCTGTACAGTGGATATTGTGATATATACTAGGGCCACTATATAATAAATTAGCAAAACCCACTCCCCATTGACTCCAGTTGTTACACACTCACAACCACCTCCACACAGGATATGAATTACAAACACAGACACATACACACCTGTAATGTCTGGGATTAGAACTCCTACCTAATTAGTTTATTACACTACAGCACTACGCAGTTATAGGATGTGGCATGGAAATTATGGGAGTACTCCTTCCCCAAAGGTGACTTTCACAGTGAATGACATCAGCAGGATTGCCAAAGTAGGGCATTTGAAATTTAGTGAGTGTGACTAGCTTAAAATGCATTGCTCCCTACACAGACATAGACATACACACAAAACATCCACAACTGCCATTTGTTGGGATAGATCCCCTACAAGAGTTCAATATCACACTACAGCATGAAGCAGTTATTGGATGTACCACAGGGATAACTACAGTACTCCTTCCCCAAAGGTGTATTTCAAAGTGAATGACATCAGCAGGATTACCAAAGTAGGGCATGTGAAGTGTAGTCAGTGTGACTAGTCTAAAATGCATTGCTCCCTACACAGACACAAAACATCCACATGTGGGTATAGAACCCCTACCAGAGTTCTACATCACAGTATAGCATGAAGTAGTTATAGGACGCACAACGGGGGTAATTGGAGTATTCCTTCCCCAAAGGTGTATTTCACAGTGAATGACATCAGTAGGATTGCCAAAGTAGGGCATTTGAAGTGTAGTGAGTGTGACTAGCCTAAAATGCATTGCTCCCTACACAGACACAGAAAGACACACAAAACATCCACAACTGCCATGTGTGGGGATAAAACCCCTACCAGAGTTCTATAGCACACTACAGTTATAGGACACACCACAGGGATAACTGGAGTACTCCTTCTCCAAAAGGTGTATTTCACAGTGAATGACATCAGCAGGATTGCCAAAGCAGGGCATTTGAAGTGTAGTGAGTGTGACTAGCCTAAAATGCATTGCTCCCTACACAGACATCGAAACACACACACAAACATCCACACCTGCTATGTGTGGGGATAGAACCTCTACCAGAGTTCTATATCATACTACAGCATGAAGCAGTTATAGGACGCGCCATGGGGATAACTTGAGTGTTTCTTTCCCAAAGGTGTATTTCACGGTGAATGACATCAGCAGGATTTCCAAAGTAGGGCATTTGAAGTGAAGCGAGTGTGATTAGCCTAAAATGCATTGCTCCCTACATGACATAGGAACACACACAAGGGTTCTATATCATACTACAGCATGAAGTAGTTATAGGACACACCACAGGGATAACTGGAGTACTCATTCCCCAAAGGTGTATTTCACAGTGAATGACATAAGCAGCATTGCCAAAGTAGGGCATTTGAACTGTAGGGAGTGTGACTAGCCTAAAAAGCATTGATCTCTACACAGACACACACACAGTTGCCAAGTCTGGGATTAGAACTCCTACTGAACTAGTTATCACACTGCAGTAGTAAGCAGTTATAGGACATGCCACAGAGATTACTAGGCTATACCCTTCCCAAAGCTATATTTCACAGTGGATGACCTCAGCAGGATTGTGATAGTAGGGCTATGGGGAGGCCAGTGTGTGTGCATGGGCCATAACCCATTCATCTAGGGGTTGACACACCACATGCGGGCATGTGCAGGGCCATATTCCAGAGGTAGTGTATACAGCTGCTAAATGACTACTTCTTGTACAGTCATGTTGCACAGCTAGCACTTGCACCACATAGTCGGTAATGCTGACATATACCGTTGGCTATTATCTATAGTGAGTGACATCTGAACTTCATGTGGTTGTAGCCATTTGGCTGTGTGTTGGGTGGGACAGGCCTGGATGGCTCCTTGTCACAGTAACACTCTTACATACATCTATGTATGTCTACCTTTGGCTCATTATAGTGTGTTGTCCTTGGATATCTGCCTGTATTACTATCCACTGTGTATGCAAAGCATGAGTGGTGCATACTGAGGAGTGTCTGCACTAACATCTGCAACTGCCAGATATGTCTAGTCCACTGTTGTTTGCAGACATGGGCTTCATGTGTGTAAGTGTTGAGTGGTGCATACTGAGGAGTGTCTGCACTAACATCTGCAACTGCCAGATATGTCTGGTCCACTGTTGTTTGCAGACATGGGCTTCATGTGTGTAAGTGTGTGAGCATGCCCAGTATACTCTTCTGTATTGCTTGTGTGGATCAATTCCAGGTAGTTTGTACTCCAGTGCAGACCTTTGTGCTGTACACCAACAGGTAGAAAACTGTTTCTGCAGCGTATCCATCGATCATTTGGCAATATGGGGACAAAGTGTGCAGGGGATAGTGTGTACTGTAGGTGATTATGTCTGTGCTGCTTCAGCTACATGGTACTGCTGTTAGCAGAGATATTCAGACATGTGTACTGTTATATACTGTGATGTTTTCTGTCCTCATGTACTGTCAGGTGGACATTCCTGCTCACAGTGTTGTCTTGGGGGACAAGGGTGACTGCAGCTGTGTGTGGTATTGTGGCCAGACACTTACATATTCATGGTAGGTTATGCCATCGTGGAGGGGGTGCTGCAGACACTTGCTGCTGGGTCTGTGTATCAGGTTCAGCACCTTGGTACAGTGCTGGCAGGGGGTCCCATACATGTACATCCATCAACATGAGAGTATAGCCTTATATTGCTATGGCAATACCTCACAGCTGTACAGATTTACACAGGTTACCCAGAGGCAGGGACCATGAGTCAGGACATTACCCCTATTGTGGTGTAATGGCAGGTATGTCGACACCCACTTATGTGTTTACAGCCAGGGATAGTTTGTGCACACAAATTTGTGTCGGACCTTGCACATTCCATGCTGCCCACACTCCCACCCCCCTCAGTTATTCTCTTCTTTTCCTTACATTATGCATACATTCTCTGATACTCTCCCTATGGTTATCACCCCATCATGGCTGTGTGTCGATGTTGATCAACAGTTCATGCAGTGGGACATGGTGGACATGTTACTGTGGATTGTCCAAATGGCCTTGGATATGGTGTATGTGGAGTGTGTTGTGTTGTTAATTGGGTGTCCATGATATAACATGCATTGACAGTACGTGTGAGACACAGGCCCTTGGCAGAAGTCTGTGGGCTATTAGCTGTTGATGCGGGCCAGATGTGGCAGGCAGTTGCATTCTGTCTGTCCTACAGTCTTAGACCACCATACAGTATATTCCCCCTGGGGTGACAGGGTAGGTGTGCCTTATATCAGCCATGATCGGTGGTGTGGATGCTGGCAGGGTGCTACGTACAGCTAGTAAAACACCTGCATGGGACGCTTGCACTGCATGCTGCATTCTTTCACTATTGCCATATACAGCTGGCGTCATATTGTACCCATTCCCCACAGCAGGGGTACAACCAGAGAGGTACCTGTGGGTGGTGTTTGCATGAACTGGGTGCATGTGTGCTATGGACACTACTTGCATCTGACACACAGATATGCACTGGGCATTCCAGTTATGCTTGCATGTGCAGATACATCAGCTGTTCCCCAATACATCAGTCCTACCTCCTTTGTGATCTGCTAGTGTTTGGGCAGACAACACTGGTATCCCCTACTACAGGACCAGATAATGTGAGGCATACCTGTTTGTACTATTCCAAGGGTGTGTCCATTTCAGAGTGACACAATATACACTGTATTTCTGGGGTACTTTCCCCTGTGTACTGCTTGTACGTCTAGCCCAACAGCCATGCCATCTCAGTCTTTCAGATGGTGACACATATTACCAATACACATTTGCAATGGCTTACTGCTAGCATGTGTTATACTGGTGGGTATTGTGTTTGGCACTGCAGTTGTGAGGACTTGTCCCTGTCATCAGCGGTAGTAGGCAATGACCACCAGGTCTTACCTCAACATGCATACATACCGACCACTCTCACACAATATGAAACACACACCAACCTAACACACACATACCTGCATATTGTGCAGATGCTACAACCTATCCTGCTACCTTGGCCACCTCTGTGCATCTGTGCTCCACTGGTATTATACCTACACATACATGTTCCAACATTTCTACATAGGGTTGTGGGGGGCACACCTGACTGTTTCTACATTCCTACACATGATTGTGGGGCACATCTGACTGTTTCTACATTTCTACACAGGATTGGGGGGGGGCACACCTGACTGTTACTATATTTCTATGTAGGATGAAGGGAGCACACCTGACTCTTGTACACATTTGCTATGACTGTACTGGTATGTCAGGTACTCTATTTCATTCTGTATTCTAACCTATCATGCTGACTAGAGGCATATCAGTGTACTACAGGTCATAGCTTTGATTGACCTACATATTAGTTTCTGACTTCCTACCCTTCAGAACTAAGATCCCACTGCCTGACCTGCTATAGTCTGTCTGTGTAGGACTGGGGGGGAGGTTACCCATAGGCATCATTCAGAGGCCATAGCACAGGCTTTGTTTGTGTTTGTCTACACCTGTCCTGCTACTGTGACTGTTGTTGGGCATATGAACCCCCCTGACTGGCATGTGTGAGTCACTTACCTTGTGGGTGTCCCAGTATTGAGGGTGGTGCTGCAGGGCTGCCTATGTCAGATGGACATAGCACACTCCCTACAAATGGTTGAGCACATGTAGTGTCATGTTTGGTATCCCTTTAACTATATGTGAGAGTCAGAGAGAGGTGTTATTCCCTGGGTGCCACCTGTGTCAGTGTATATGCTATGCGTTGCCTCTTTGCCAAGGCCAGGGCATACTGGGCATGCCTCCTTCTGCCTACTGGGGCAGGCTCAGGTTGTTCCTCCTCTGAGTCACTCTGTGCCTGTGCAGGCCTTAGCAATGGTGGGGGGCTGTGTGGCCCTGCCCCATGATGTTCCTGCTGCAGCTGTTTTCACAGGATCATATTGTGCAGCATGGTACATACAATGACAATTTGGGTATATGTAGCTGGTCAGTACTGCAAGGTTCCACCAGATGTGTCCAGGCACCAGAACCGTGACATGAGCATCTCAAACACACACTATTATAAGTCGTGTCTGTGCGTATGCCTCATTATGGAGTTCTTGTTCGGGTGTGTGTATATTTCTGATGGGTGTCATCAGCCACGGCTTCAGTGCATATCCAGCATCCCCCACTAGGTGTCCGTGAGGGATATCCACATTGGCAAATCTCTGGTACAGCTGCGTCAGATGCCAGATGTGGGAATCTTGATAGCTTCCAGGGCAGCCAGCACACACATTCATTATTATGCCCTGGGCATCCACATGACCTGGCAGTTGATGGAGGGGAAGTCCTTGCGGTTGATGTAGACCCTACCCCGCTCACCAGGTGGTGCTTTGATGCATATGTGCGTGCAGTCTATAGCACCGACTACCTCTGGGTATTCTGCTATTTGGTGGAACAGTTGCATGTTGCTGGCCAAAGCCTCACAGGTGTTGGGAAAATATACATGCTTACTGGCACATGCTGACATGGCATCCAGGAACTGGTGGAGTACCCCGGATGCTGATGCCTGTGAGATCCCCATCATATCCCCAGTTGGCCTTTGGAAGGTACCTGTAGCTAATATATTTAGGCCTACACATACCTTGGTATCCACTAGGATGGGTTCCCCTCTGTTAGTTCTGTGTGTCAGGCATGACCGGCACAACTCAACAATTTGCTGTAGGACGTCCCTGTCCACCCTATAGCGCTCCACTCTCTCCAGCTCATGTAGCCTCTGGTAGGTTACCCTGGGTCTGTACACTCTTCTCTGTCTCCTCACTGTGGGTTGGTTGGCAGCATTCACATCCTCACAACCCCCAGCCTCTTCCACAAGCTGTTGTATGATAGCTATTGCAGTCCCTATCATTTTGTTGTTTTGTCTGTTAAAACTTCCCCACTTGTATACACCGGTGGTGTAGAGTATGGGAAAAACCAGAGTGGAAGGTGTTTGCATAGTTTATAGTAGTGTTCTGGGCTGGTCTGCTGGCTGTGTAATTGGCTGATTGTGATACATTTCATCTGCCAGCTATGCTAGTTCTCCTTGATTAACTTCCTACTGCTGTTTTTACTTCCCATTGCCTTCCTGTTTAAGCTCAGAGGTGCACTGTGCAAACACAGTGCTCAAATTTGCACAGAGCTGCTATTTCCTGATTTACCCTTTTTTTTCTTTTAAACCGGTGTGCGGTGTGCACACTGGCTTAGGCAATGTAAAGAGTGCTAGGCAGACTCAGGCACACCCCCTTGCCTAGCTGTGCTTAGCTAGGAGCAAACCTGAGCCACAGGGCTCCAACCCACTTACAGTATGCCTGACACACCCCCCCTATAATGTCAGCTAATTCCTAGGCTTGCACCAAGCGCTTCCTGCTCTTACATTGTTGGGAGCTGACTAGCATGCTGGAGAAATCTGGGATTTACTATCATTCCCCTCATTTGCATAGGATTGCCTGCTAATGCATAGTTACATGTCTCACATTGAGCCTCCCCCCTTAGCAACCACTACTCACTAGCATGTTGACTTCTGCCCTCCATTAACTTTAATAGCAGAATAGTGATTTTAGTTAGAATGCTTATTTTAGGGTTCTTTTCTTAATTTCCCCCAATCCCATTTGCACGCCGCTGCCCTATGCTTAAACAGCCAAGATCAGCTAAAAAAAAACAAAGTTGATTTTTTTTTATTTTTTAAGCTGTTTTCAATGCCAATGGCCTTATACTTGGTCATTCACATGCTTTCTGAATGATATGCACCCTTTATTTGGAGCTGTCACAGCTACGTTTTGGAATTTGCAGAAATGTACTTGGTTACACATTACACTAGTCCTGCACGGCCGGTTTCCAGCTTCCTGGATTGCAAATTCACCTCATTTGCATGGTTTTCTCCTGCAAATTGGGTAATTTGCATACAGGGGCTGAGTCCATGCAGGACTAGTGCAGGAGCGCTCGTGCATGCCCCTGCAGGCTATTCCTGGATTGCACAGCAGACATATTGCCTGCTAGAGCTCCTGTACTAATCCTGCACACCATGCAAGGCTAGCAGAATCCGGGGGGATGTATCTGGCAAAGGTGCCCCTCACATCAGTACAATTTTATAATGCACATGGGGGTCCAAATGGAGAGATGATGGAATCAACAAGAAAAGGAGAGTAATATTACTGGAAATTAATTAATCCTCAAGACATGGTGAGTACCTTCACATGGTGGGCCCTATTTTCACAAAATTTCACCAAGATTACAGTAATATGTAGACTGTTTCTTATATAGTATATATCATGGCATGTTAAAAATAAAAAAGACAGCTAGGTACACAGGTCCAGGATAAAAAAGTGCCCCAATTTTGGAGTACATACTGGTAACAGGACTAAAAAAATAGCAGTGTAGAACCAAGACATGGAAACATTTCTACAATTGGGTTAGGGCCAGGCTCAGGAGGAGGATGGTCCCCTTGTTGTAGAATGAAGTAGTTATCCACAAAAACTGACAGGCCAAAAACGAGCCATAAAGATGACAGAATGGTCTATTTATGATAAGGAAGAAATTATGTACAATTACTATTATGTATTATTACTAATATGTATAATTACTATTATGTATTATTACTAATATGCAGGAAGCCCAGAATTTCCAGATAGAATGTATTCAGAAAGATTAAGAGGGAACTTAGAAGAAAGAGTAACACTTGTACAAGAAAAACTGCAAAAGCTTCAAATGCAAATTTGCCTTCATTAATACAAAATATCAGTGAAAAAAACATTACATAGACAAAGAAATTGTGGACTGTCTGAAAAAAAGTAGCAACAGAGAAAGTGCAAAAATATAAAGAATAAAACCCATATATTTTTGTAAGGTATAAAAAAGAAATGTGGACATGGGGAAGAAAAAGAGATCTGATATGGTGCAATATTTATACACAGGAGAAAGCCAAATTAATAAATAGAAAACAGTAGCTCCGAAGATATATGAAGAGAAACAGGCAAAGACCCCCAGATATGGAAACATTCATAATACAAAAATAAGAAAACAAAGGGGAATGTAGAACACAGGATTAGTAATGGAGAAGTTAAACAAATAAAAACTGAAGTTATGGGCTACCTGTGTAGTGAAGAATTTAGTGCAGAAAATCCAACACAAGTAATGTCACAGCACAATAGAACAATGATTCTCAAATTAAGGAGTAACCTGTGGAGTAGGAGACACCTGAAGAAGAAATATGGACATGGAAAAGAAAAAGAGATCTGATGTAGAGCAATATTTATGCAAAGGAGAAAGCAAAACTAATAAATATAAAAGAAGCAGCACTAAAGATATTTAAGGAGAAATACAGGCAAAGACACATGCATATGGAAAACTTCACAATACAAAAAATAAGAAAACAGGGGGAGTAGAAAAGAGGATTAATAACAGAGAAGTTAAAGAAATAGAAAATGCAGTTATGGATTGCCTGTGAAGTGAAGGATTTAGTGCAGAAAATCCAGCACAGGTAATGCCACAGCATGATGGAGCAATGAGTTCCCCAAACTAAGGAGAAACAGATGGAGTGGAGGGTACCTAAAGACTTGCCACAAGATAATGCTCTGGAGCCTTCTGCAAGTACAGTTAAAGTTGCATAGCAAGGGAAGGGGCAAGAGACAATGGAAATTTGGAAGCAGGCAATGTTATGGAGTTTTGAGCCAATGAGTTCCTATATGAAGGAGCAGCAGATGATACAGGATGCATCTGAAGAGAAAATGTAAGAGTGACATGTTCCAGAACTTTCTGTAGGATGCCTGCGGGAAGTGGACAGCAAAGAATGTGCTCTCAGTTTAGAAGAAAATGTTCTAAGGGAAAAGCTGCTTGGTTTAACAGAGACAGCTAAACATATTAAGAGTGACAAAAGAAATACACTACAGAAGGTAAATAAGACCCAAAATGTTAGAAGTTTGATAAAACAGATGACTCCAATAATTAAGACTATTATGAGAAATTCTTTGATTTAACAGAAGTAAATTGGATATATTACTATGCAGCTAAATTAATAACAGATAAAATCTTACCACAAAAGCATACAGCAATAAGGGAAAGTAAGGGGATGAATAAAATGGCATCACAGAAGCATCAAATAGAGAAAATTATAAAACAATTAAGACAAGAAATGTCACTCTTAGAATAATGTAGAAGAGGGACCAGATCAACAAAAATACTTAGAAAGATAGTTGTGGTAAAAGCAATGCACAGTATCAAAATTGACCAGGATTTATTATGCACTATTGCAAATAATAAACTAAAGATATCAGCACAGGCAAAAAAAAAAACATAGAAGATATGTGGATAAATATAAAAAAGTACAAACAAATCAAATGATAACCCAAAAAAAAGTTTTATAGAGAACTGAGAAACAAACCAAAAGGAATAGCAACACCAAAATAAAAAAGAAGAAATAGACACATTTTGGAGAAATATTTATGAAGACTCTGGAAGATAAAGATGTTGAATGGATTAAAAAACTAAAGGAAGCAATAAGATGTTCAGAGGTACAGGATTTATAATGGAATGAATTAACTGCCAGAGAAATTAAAACAGAATTAAGAAAAGCTCATAAATACAAAACCACAGGTCCAGATGCAGTGCCCAACGTCTGGGTAAAATTATTAACATCTTTTCACAAAGATTTATCCGTTAGTAAGTTTTACTACATATACATCCTGAACAGGCACCAACCTGGTCAGCAACAGGATAGACAATATACATCCTTAAGAGTGAACCCATAAGCCATCCTAAAAACTATAGACCAATAACTTGCCTTTTGGCAATGTACAAACTATATATTGGAATTGATGCAGATGGAGTTTATAGTCATTTATAAAATACTCAATCATGGCAATAGAGCAAAACGGTAACCAAAAGAAAGTCATATGAAACAAATAATCATATGTTGCTAAATAAAGCCTTTATAGAGAATTGTAAAAATGGGAAGAATATAAGTAAAGCATGGACAGATGACAAAAAAGCATTTGACAGCATCTCACATTCATGAATAAAGGAGTGCTTACATACTATTTTGATCCATTACATTTCAGTGACCATGAAACAGCTGCAAACCACTTTCCAGGTAAGTCACAACAAAGGGCAAATTATTATCCATGTATGGACAGCCTCATGTTGATTTGATGCAGGGATGGTTAAGGAGAGGAGAACTGAAACCAAAAGATGAAAGGTTAATAATGGTAGCCCAGGATAGTGGACTACATACACATTGATTTACAAAGTCCATTGAACATGTGGGAGAAACAGACAAATGCAGGTTCTATAAAAAATAATTGGAAGCATTCATACATATTGTTCCTGAGTGTGATGCACTCATTGCAGAGGGCCTGTATACTAAAAGGCACAATAACACAATAACGTGGCAAAACTGTTGCATTGGGGATTGTGCAAAAACTACAACAATGAAATAGTTGAAAAGCATTAGAAACATGAACCACAACGCATTGTAGAAAATGATGAATTTTATATCAAACATTACCAAAAGTTCAAAAATAGATGTGAGAAAACCAGATATAGTAGTCCAGAAAAATATAGACAAAAGTAGCATTGATCATTGAAATTGCTACACCCAGTGATTACAGTGTGTCATGCACATGGAGACATAAAGTCATAAAATAACAGGTTTTGCAGGCAGAAATGAGAGCAATGTGAAAGAAGGATACCCAGACAGTTCCAGTAGCAGTAGGAGCAATGGGTCTTATAAAAAAGGAATTTACATTTGTATTTAACTATGCTACCAATCAATGTAACACCATAAGAATTACAGAAGGAGTCAATTCTGGGCCCATTGTGGGTGCTGCGAAGACCACTTTTAGCTAACAAAAAAGATTGAAACAATACTAACTTCATGAACTTTAATCATACAGTGATTTAGGAATGAGGTCCATTACCTTCATGGTATTAGACGCCTTAAAAGACTTGGAGAAATTAAACTAAGAAAAGAGAAAAAGAGGAAGAGAAATTGAGTGGGTAAAAGAGTGCCCTGTAAAGGAAAATAAATGGAAAAGAATATGGAGGGGATGTGAAGACAAGACTCCTGTAACTACATACAAATTTGAAATGGAGAATTATGAGTGATATGTCAAGAGAAGATATTAGTTCAGTCATCCACACTCCACAATCGTTATTCTAAGCATTTCTAACTGAAGATGTTGCTATAAATCAGGAGAAATACATTCATCAATGTAATTTTTACCACTGCAAAGTACCAGCACTTTCATTTTCAAAATTTATCTATAACAATGCTCTTCATATTACTGACTAAAACAAGTTAGGTGGAGAGAAGAAAACTGTTAGATAAGAGAGCAATACCTAAATAAATGCATATAATCTGGAATAACATGGGGTTCTGAATATTGAATTATAAAAAGTCTATGGCAAGTTTTCTTCCACAGGTTCATCTGTCTGGGGCTTCATCAGATGTAGTCAAGTCCAAAAACTACCTCAAGAAATATGTTAAACATTTCCAAAAGGCCTAGACAGCATGAAAGAAATTAATAATCTGCAATGTCATCTCCAGGCATTAGTGAGTACATTAGTGTGTTAGAGCTCCCAAGGCTTTTCCAAATGTACCATGAATCTGTTACACTACAAGCACTCAAAAGGTAAATACTAAAGATGCTCAGTAAGAATTCTATTTTGTTACAGTTTTTTGTTATTTAATTAGTCACCGTGACAGAGATGGATAAAGCTCCACCTGTGACCCAGACAACCCAGGGTCATCTAGTAACCCAGGCAGGATAGTAAGATGCACAACCATTGCCAGCTCACCTGGCTCGGTTGAAGTAGGGAGGAAGCCCACTCTACTGCAGGACTAACAGGCAGGGAGAATTGCTGAGATGTGCATGTAAACAAAGCAACATACGTTCTAGCTTAAAATTAGGAATGTGAATTGAGCATGTTTGGCATTTTATGGCCCAGTGATCGCTTGTCTAGTATTGTTCTTATGTTTCTATGTAAATGTGTCTCTTCAACTACTGATGTGACAAAAAGCATGAGTCAGGTTACCACAGGATAATGGAGTCTTCTTATCAGTTTAGCCTGTTTACCTGCATGATGGCTCTATGAGGAAGAACCAGGTACAATGATCAGGAGGTAAAGGATGAAAAAGTATTTTAACAAGGTATTCAGTCTAATGGTATTACTGTTATAATGAAGATGTGTGACATATGAAAACCTAAATACACAGTTATTTCTTGGTATCAGCAACAGTCAGCCAGAACTATGTGTTCTAGTGAGGGCTAAGTAAGGGGATATGTTTAGTGTTGTGCATTTATATATTTATATACTGATGCATGTGGTTTTTAGTCTGAGTGTATCATGTAGTGGTAGTGTTATTAAAAGGGTTTTTGTAAAGTAAAGTATAGAGTTATAGTTAAGGGAAGGATTAGGATTAGCATGTATTAGTAAGGTGGTGCCCCCCTGACCACCTTAATAATGTGTATAAACTCTAACTGTGAACTTTAGAAAAACACTTCCCACAACCTATCACTATTCAGACAAATTATATCCAAATGTGTGCTGGGATTTTGGCAAATAGATTGTAAAAGGAAACCATTTCCTTTAGCAATTTTTTTTTCATTTTATGGATTTTTTTCAGTATGTTTATTTTCATTATTGGTGTTTGAATGCATGTGCATTTCCATAAATGTTATATATATATATACATATATATATATATATATATATATATATATATATAAATATGCGTGTGTGTTTGTGTGTGTGTATATGTGGGTATGCAATATATATATATATATATTTTTTTTTTTATATATATATGTGTGTGTGTGTGTGTGTGTGCGTGTGTGTCTGTGTGTATAATATATAAATGTGCATATGCATTGCATTTTCCATTGCAAATCTAAACTCAGATTTGATGGTGAGAACAAAGCCCCTTCTTTCCAATCCAGGACCATATCACTCAGGCAAGTAGTACAGTAAACCAGCGACTTCACTATGTGCTATACGGTAAATTTATTTTTTCTGAGGCCCACAAGAAATATGCAAAGCACACCCTTAAAGCCATACAAATCCTTCGGCTACATGGTTTCTGAATCTACCTGCCTTTTTAAGTCATTATCAAGGCATTCAAGCCTATAAAGCTCGCCTACTAGCTGTATGCATATTTCACCAGTTTTTTTATGCTCATCAATGATGAATTTGTGGATAAATTGAACATTATCTAAAAACACTTAACTTTTAACACATTCTTATTTCTGTAACAATAGTGTGGCTGCATATTTTCACAATCATGAACACAACAGCAATTTGAAAGGTGAGACAGAAAAATCTTATAAGCAAAAACATCAAAAAGACCCTGGCAAACCAAAGCCTTTGTTTGTGTGTCATACCTTAAAACCTCCTTTGACAGATACCCATGGAAAATATGCAAATTATCTCTTTAGAACATAAAAGTATTTCAACTACATGGCTTTTTAATGAAGTTTAAGGTATGACACACAGTCACATCTTTGGTTTGCCATTGTCTTTGTGGCATTTTTTGCCTATGAGTTTTTTTCTCTGTGACCTTTTTACTTGCTGTTCTGTACTAAATAATAGCAACTAGTTTAATGTAAGAAACAATTACTTTTAGCATACAGTGAAGGAGTACATTAGAAATTATATGAAACAAACATATTCATAAATGCAAGAAGCAGTCAACACCATAAATAAAAGCAAATATGTCAGCAGGGTAATGTGACATTATAACTAGTTACAATTACCTCACTGAATGTCAGGGAATTTATCAAATTCAGCTATTGAAGCTGTTTAACATCAGAAGGGATCACTATCAGCTTTGCTTTTGTCCTCATTGTCAACACTAGAAGTAATATGAAGAATAACTAATCACAGGCCTGGCTGTACTGTGGACATTTACCTTGATAATCACTGGACGTACTTATCAAACATGAAATAAATTATGAAGTCATCCCACTACAGTAAGTATAATAAAATGCTAGGCACCAACATACTTAACATATATAAGGGACAATCATTGCCTTCTACAAAGATAGTGCAAAACAAAGAACAAGGTGTGAGCACTGCGGCTAAATTACAGATTCTAGTACTTATTATTATTTATTTATTGACATTTGTTGAATGGGAAAGTCCACTGGGTCAGAACCCCATTTTCAGTGGAGGCCTGGGGAGAAAAGCTTCACAAAGTTTCACAAAGTAAACAAGTTTAACATAAGTATAATAAAATGTTACATGTATAAGAGGCACATAAAATACAATTCAATACAGCCCAGGTTTACATTAGTAAGCTTTAGGAGTCACAAAGTATGAATAGAAAAAAATTACATGTGTAGAACAGTACAGACATTCAAACAGTACCATCTGTAGTGTGAGTAAAGGAAGAATATTGCATAGTTATATATAAAAAGTTGTAGGACTGGTTATTATACATTGCACAATATTAATATTTAGTTAATGGGCTGTCTTGGTTTGTTTGTGTGGCAGATGCAGGAGGGATAATTTAGGTAGTATGATTTTAGTGTTGTCTTAAAGGTTTTTATGCAGTCAATTTGAGTTATTTGGGATGGTAAATTGTTCCATAATTTGGCAATGCTATGGGAGTGCAGTCATTGTCCAGCTCTTTTGTTGGGTTTTGTTATGGTTAGCAGCTGTTTGCATGAGGATCTTAGTGTTCGGGTAGGAGCATATGTTTGTAGGACTCAGTTGAGTACTGGGCAATCACTGGGTTTGAAGATTAGTTTGTGGGCTAAAGTTAGTTGGGTATAGTAGAGACAGTGGGAAAACTCTAGCCAATGTTCTGTAATAGCTTAGCAATGATGCGAGCAGTCAGGCTTTCCAGGGGCAAATTTGGCTATTTTATAATAGCAGGACTGAAGTTTATTACTAAGGGTTGAGTGAAGGTTAGTAAAATGGCACTGCCATATAGAAGGGAGGGGATGAGGGAGATACTGGCAAGTTTTGTTTTAGTATGGCTTGTGGTGATATAGTTTGCCTAATTTAAAGTGTGTTTTCTTTATTGCATTGAGAATATGTGGCTTAAAAGTGAGTTTGTCATCTATTGTTATGCCTAGCAGTTTGGATTTTTTCACTATTTCAATTTCTGTACCAACCTTAGCAAAGATTTTGAAGTCTATATCTGCTGATTTTGTAGAGAAAAGTAAAAGTTTTTTTGGGGGGGTTTAACATGAGTTATGCACTATTAATCCAAGATTCGATTGATGTAAAAGTCTCTTGTGTAACTGTGATGAGGTCTGAGAAATTGTTGGAGGTGGATATTAGCATAGAGTCATCATCATATTGGATGAGGTTTTGCATGTGGGGGGCTTTGTGAAGATCACTGATGACGGTATTAAACAGTAGTGTCCCTAAATGGATCCTTTTGGGATTCCTATGTTGTTTGCTTGACAATCAGATTGTACATTATGCCATCTTACTGATTGTTCCCTGTTGTTTAGGTAGGAGGTAAATCATTTAAGAGATTTAGGGGAGCATCATAATTTTGATAGTTGGCTTAATAGCTTAGTATGTGATACTGTGTTAAAAGCCTTATATGGATCCAGAAAGATTACTAAAGAAGGGTGACCAACATCCATGGCTTTGTTAACAGTATCAGAAAATGAGACCAGGGCAGTGGTAGTGCTATGCCCTGGAGGGAACCCATGTTGGGTAGGGGATAGAAGAGCATTATCAGAGAGTTGTTTAAGTAGTTGTGTGTGAACACATTTTTCTAAGATTGTTGATAGTGGAGAAAGTGCAGAGCATTAGTTAGAGAGGTCATGGGAGTTTCCACCTTTGCGTAATGGCGTAATAATGGATTTTTTTCCACAAATGGGGGACATTGGATTCAGAGATAGAGTGATTTATAAGGATGCTAATTGAAAAACCAAAAAGAGCCACCAATCAAAGGTAGAAGAGAAGCCACAAATAACCAAAACTTTGAGTAAGCCAAAACCAGCAAGGCTAAACAAATCACACTGTACTAGCATACCACACAGTTTATTAGCCGCTTTCATCAAGAGACTTGTTCAGAATATAATGAACCAAAAAATTCAACAAGTTTAAATACTTAAATTCCTAATCAGACCCCAAATTACTAATTAAACAATTAATGCTGAAAACACTAATTAAAAACACGTAACCAAAAATATCATTAAATACATTCTAATGGCTTTCTAATGGCTTTAAAACTTGTTTACATATGCTGTCCTATTTTCTAAAAAGCATTTTATATTAACCACATCATTAAGTCCAGGGGCCCTGTCTGCACATAACTTAATTTGTCATAAGGCTTCTCTTTGTTCTAAATGATTTTTAAAATCCCCTCCCCTTAACTTCAGGTGCCTCTGTTCTATGACTGAAAAAAAGAAACTTTTTTACAGTTCAAACATCTCAAAATGTGTTTAAATAAAACACTTTTTGTGTCCTTCTTTTAATACAGTATTAATGTTCCCTAATACATTCAAATAACCCTTGAGTGGTCATCCCAACATAAAAAGCAGGACAACCAGAAAAACACAAATATAAACTACCCCTAGTTTTACAATTATATCTCTCTTTTAAAGTGGTAGTATATGTAGAGTCAAAAACATCATAAAGAGACCTTCTAAAACATAATGGCAAGCATTACAGTGACCACACTTGTACATCCCAACAGGTTTATTAGAGAACATGTTATTAAACCCAATCTTAGTATTATCATGCTGTAAAAGGGTTTTAAGATTAAAATTATTTTCATAAACAAACTTAGGAGCACTACCCACTATACCATATAATTGTTTACTCCTTTGTAAAACTTTCCAGTTGTTATAAATGATTGAGCGTATACTATTACTATCCACTGTCATATCCAAAGTGCAAGTTAACCTTTTGTCACCACAATTTTCATCAGTATTATTTTCAGAACCCTCTTTGTAACTAACAAATGGATGTTTTAAAACAGTTGGAAAAGAAGAGTTTCTCTTCTCCAAAATTTCCACTTCTATTTGTTCTAAGAAGGCTTTATCGTGCCCCCAGTCATAAATAAATTAGTTATAAAATTGATTTCTTCTTTTAATACTACGTTATTAGTTGTCATTGTGCGTGCCCTACTGCACTCTCCCCAGGCAAATTCTTTTTCATAAAAAAAAGGATGATTACTACTATAATGTAAATAGCTCTTGGCAAATTTTGCTTTTCTATGGATTTTGCTCTCATATTCCATACTGTCATGATACCATTGTAATGTGACATCCAAAAAAATTAACAACATAACCAACCTCACTCATAGTAAATTTAAAAAAATGAAGATTTCTCATTTAACTCTGTCAAAAGACTTTCACAGTTTCTGGGGGTTCCTTCCAAAACAAAATATAGATCAAAAACACACTTTATAAGTTTCTTTTATATTTTGTAAAACAGAGAATTCCCATCATCCCAGCACTATATTTGCAAAAGAAGGTGCAGCCAGAGACCCCATAGCCACTCCCCTCTTTTGCTTTTAAAATTGCTTATTGAAAATGAAATAATTATTATCTAACAAGACTTCAATTAAACTACAATAGAAATTAACCTGCTGGTTAGGGATATCTGAAAACTTATTAAAACATTTTCTAACAAATTCAGTACCGTCTTCAGGTGGTATAGATGTAAAAAGAGAGCTAATATCAACCATACAGATAATATTTTTTTCCAGGCATAAATTTATATGTAACATTAAATTCATGGAACTTATCTAAAAAGTCCCAAGAATCTGTAATGTAAGAGTCTAAACTATTTACTAACGGATTTAACAAAGTGTCCACCATCAAAGAAATACCTTCTGTAATATAATTGGGAACAGAAACAATAGGCCAAAATGTTTTTTTTTTCTAAACGTTTGAGTAACTTATCCCAAACAACACTCCTATCCTGGGATTTTCTATGTTACAAAAATTATACATTTCCTGGTTAAGATTACATTCTAAAAAAATTATCATAAAAAAGGTGCATATATATTTATAACAGTTGTTAATGCACATACTTTCCACTTTGATATATTCACTTTCATTATTCAACATTGTCTCAATGCTGTCAATATACGTTTCTTGATCCATTATGACCAAACTACCCCCCTTATTGACCTTCATTATTCTCAGCTTATTTCCTTTAATTTCATTTAATGCCTGTTTTTCTTCTAAAGAAAATTTGTTTAAACATCAAACTATATATTTGCTCATGCCCAATGACAGTGGAAAATACATATTTGTATTTTATTTTGTCATTCAGAATTCTGACAATTTACCACACTGGGCTACATATATTGTACTCCAAGTATGACAGTTTGCACCGTGGTTCAATAAATATTTCTTCTTTTATACCAGGGTATGCAAGCGTTCAAGTTTTTTTGATGAACAAATGAATTGTACTGATGCCTTTTAGAAACAATATTATTATGAAAATTTGTTACATTTCCCATCTTTTCTTGATAAATTTGAAAAGTCTTATTCAGTTATTTATTTGCACTAAATACGAACTATGACAATTCTATCTGTTTTTGGGTGCCAAATTACATAAGACTAAATTTATTTTTTTCAGCAAATTATAAAGAAAGCAAATGGGCTGCCATAATATTGTGTATTACAATATTTATAGTCCTATGTGTCTAGTTAAGAATATTATTAGAAGTCACTTTATCAGGCTTTACGATAACATCATAATAAAAAAGGAATTCAGCATATTGTATAGATTATTGGTAAAATATATTGATGACTGCCTGAAGGGTCAACACATCTTATTCTGTGCAGTAGACATAGTACATATTAAAGTAAATGGTGGGGGTTGAGACTGAAAATTACTGTTGTCCATGCCTCCCTCCCCTGACCACAATAATCACATAAAATTCAAAGCAAATAAACTATGCAGACCACCACTGTCCAAAGTAAACACTGGTTTAATAATAAAATAGTAAAAGCAATAAAAACAGTTAACAGGCAATACTATACAAAGATAAGCACTTTCGAGCTCTGCCCTTCTTCAGATAAAGGAAAGAACAGTTATTACAATATTTAAATATCCATTTGACATGGAACTAGCCAATCAAAACTTGTATTGCACCCTCATTTCTCTATATATAAATTAAATATAAAATTGCATTGCAGCAGATTCACTTCAGAATCTTGAATTGCCAAAACATCAAATTTCATATGATCGATGTTTTGGAATATCGAGAATCCTAAATAAATCCAACATAACAAAAAAAAACCCACTTTCTCAATGTTTCTGCAGAGGGGCAAGCCCCCCTGCACACCCCACACCCCTGCTACTTAAAGATGCAAACTCCGAGATTGCACTACAGTGAGGAAAAGGGAAACCTCCCATCCCATGCTGTATGCAGATCTCCATTCAGAATTTTGAAGTTCTAAAACTTCGATGATATAGTCTCGACAATATGAATTTCGATGTTTTAGGATTTTGAGATTCCAAAGGGAGCCCGTCTATGTATACATATTAAAAATGCACTGAATAAAGTAAGCTTCAACTGGCAGGAACTTTCATATACTGCTTTCCAGCAAATGCAACAATGCTTACCAGCAGAATAGAAAATACTGCACAGTCCCAACAATACTTACAATCCTAAGGGTACCATCTTAAACGACTCACCCCTAACTTCCAATCGACCCAGGAAAGGAGGAAAAAAAGGAAATGGGCTGCCTCTCAGTTGGAGGTCTATTGTCCAAAATGTCCCAGTTACATTTACCTAAATCCTTCACAATCACCAGTGCCAGGATAGTGACTATTCCAAACTCTCTCCCTTCCTGGAATACTTACTCCCTCACTCCTCCCTCAGGTCCCTATATTTTCAATTATCCTGCCTAACAGGCTAGACCCCCTACTCCCACCTTTAATCTCACCAGCCCTACCTGTTAACACCATTCCTGATATTCTAACTACACAAAATGCCTCTTATTCCTTCCCTTCTACCTTTTACAATCCCCAGGCAGGTGCTTATGGACAAAAAACATCTTCCTGTGAAACCCTCCTTTTGAATTTAAATGGCACATTTTACTAGATGCTTATGGGTCTTTGTGTAAAGAATGATAGGTTTTCTGTGAAACTAAAGCAGAAAGCATGATGCATTAAATGAATTTGACTGTATTTCTTTAATTGTGCAAGTTGAGTTTATGCTGTTTTTTTTTTTAATGGTAATGGCTATGTGTTAATAAACTACAGTTGTTTATAGCAATTTGATGAACCTGTGAATGAAGTGGAGCTATTAAATAAAATATGTACAAGTTGTAAAATTATCTGATGAGAGAGCAGCTAACAATTTTAGACCACCCATGGGATCAGTTAGCATGTAACATGTAAACATTTGACATAACTGTTTTTTCAGTGCCAGATGTGCATATGGGTAAGTTGCCTACTAACTATGAGAGATGAGCATTTAGTTTTACAGTACTGCTCCTGCCTGAATACTGTTCCAAATTAACTGGTAAGATATCCTTACTAATTTTTTTTTTTTCATTAGTGCCTAATGTCATTCCCTTTAATTATATAGTATTAAATAAAAGCTGATAAGACTTAAAATGTATCCTAAGTTTACTATTTTTGCAGTAAAATATACAGCAGGTATACTTAAATCTTTTTGGTCAATATTGTCATAGAAGGAGCCCATACAACGTATTAATGAAGTATTTGCTTTGGCATTAAAAGTCTGGTTATCTTGGGGGACCTAGCAAAATTAACAGTGACAGCTGTTATTTACAGTGTGGGAGTATGCCAATTAATCCCTGACATGTGTACATTGCAGTCCAAGAATATTTTGCAATACCTTCTTCTTCCAGCTTTTCCCAGTCAGGGGTCACCACAGTGGATCATCTGTCTGCTCATGATTGGCAGTGAAGTTTTATAGTGTCAAGTTGCCAGCCCAGTGCCCAACCTCCCACAGAAGGCACACACTCACTCCTAGGGCCAATTTAGAGTGTCCAATCCACCTACATCATATCTTTGGGATGTGGGAGGAGACCGGAGCACCCAGAGGAAACCCACATGACCACAGGGGAACATGCAGACTCCATATAGAAGGCACTCCAGCCAAGGATCAAACCAGAGATCTTCTTGCTGTGAGGCAGCAATGCTAACCGCTGCACCACCGCGGCTGCCCAGTATTTTGCAATACTACTAACTGGAAATAAATTATAACACACTGAGTATATTTTGTAACTCAGAACTTGTTTTAATTACAATACATAGGCAACATAAATAATAGAGAGATAAAACTTCTCTACATTAAGTGTTGTTAAAATAAAGCTAAGTATACAGCTTAACTATGTTAATTTATTACCTGTCTCATCTGAAATATACATACGGCTTGCTAAGTTACTAGCAGAGTATGCTTGCCTTTCAAAGCTTATCTGTTGATTAACTGAGACTTCATGGTTAGGATTACATAGAAAACTGGAATGCACTGGGCTTATGTGACACTGGGAACTGACTTTGAAGATTAGTTAATATAATTAAAAAAAATGAGTAAGTGGGATAAAAAGGTATGCAAACTTTAGCATTAAAAAACAACAGTTCATAAATCTCTCTCTCCCTTTTATTTCCTCAATATTTTACAAAGTGTAATACAATATTAAGGTTTATGCTGGAGCTTGTTTGTGTTACTGGAATAATTTAAATAATTTTAACATACCACTAATGACATGCACGTAAAATTATATGTGGCAAGTGCTTCTCTTTAAAGTGGTACCTAAAACCAATCAGCTCACCCTACACAGTGAGGGTTTCATCATGCCCATTCTGTACAATGTAAATGCAGGTATGTAACAATCCAATAATAATCATATGTTTGCTTGTGTAAGGTTAAAAATGTAGTGCCAGTGACCAGAGGAGGAACCCAGAGTCTTGTAATATGGTGTAATATGTCAAGCTGATTGGCATATTAATGTACTGCAAATTCATTCATAGCACATCTACAGAAAAGGCAGATCAAACACTAATGATTCATTCATGGCAAACCTAAGCTACAGTCATAATTAAATACAAATCAAGAATTTGGCTTAATTCAGCACTGTATTTCTGTATTGTCAAATATATGCATAAAAATATACAGTAGAAAGTCGATTATCTGAACATCAATTATCCAAAATGTCAATTATCCGAATGCAGTCTTCCAAAATTTTCAGGCAGAAAAATCATAAATTATGAATATGTAAACATTATACATATTCACTTGTGTGTGTTGTTTGAGCTTGTAACCTGCTCCTGCTTGAAAAATATTCTTTATTGTCCACTGGAATCACTGAATGGTTGAAAAGTATTTAGCCTGCATGCAGTAAAAACAAAATTTTAGAAGTTTTTTTATCTAGTTCACTTATATGTTTAATTATCTGAACAGTTTGATTATCCAAACTATCCTAGGTCCCAGTTAGTTCGGATAATCGACTCTCTACTGTATAGCTTCTTTGTCACGTTGCTGATTATTTACATGGTATTATGGAATGTAGTATTTGAACTATGTGCCATAAAGGGGTAAACACCCTCTATGAGTGTAACATTGCTCATAAAACATGATGTGCCTCTCTCCATATCGCTACCTCTAGTCAGTGAACCCCAATTGAAGCATCTGTCCATGACTTGCTACTTCAGACAGTTACCCAGAAATCACAAGTGCAATCACAGCACAGAGGCAGCTTCTGCACCAGTTAGAGGGATCCAACCCTTACAAGGATGACAGCTGCAAGTCAAAAAGCTTTCTTGTTCTAACAAAGCAATCAAGTTCAGTCTGTTTTCTATGTTTTGTTTGTTGGCTTGGTTTCTCACCATCCTTATGCATTCTCAATGCCTAATCCTGTAGTGAAAGAGATAAGAAAACAACAATATGGTTTTCTAAAGGAAGGATAGTCTGACTGTACCACTGGGGTATGAACCCTTTAAGAAAGACATTAACTATGAGTGAACCTAAAAGCCAGAAGAGCACTGCTGCTTTAACCAGGCCTATAAAAACACTATTACAGCACTCGGTATGCTCTAGTTAAATTAATTAATTTGTTATCTAAGCAAAGTAGCCAGTCAGGTATTTTTATCCATGACATGGGCAAAAAGGCTAGTAGGTTAAATTCAGAACACCAACAATTTAGAACAACCAAATAACCAGTATGCTCTTTGGCTGAAATGACACTGCTTGCTGGAACTCCTCCCATATAGGATGAGAACATGCAGATCCCACACAGACTCTGAGTGAAGAAACCTTAACCATTCAACCTTCTATTTTTCTCTTTTACATGGATCAGTATTAAACAGTAGTCTGCTATATGATTTGGCTAGCATTAGTTAATCATTTACTGTTTAATAGTAATGTGCTATAACAGAGTGGGTTGAGCGGTAAGCTGTTAGACGATAAGCAGAAGCATTTGCCTATAACTTAGCTTTATTTATGTTTCTATGTATGTATGTATTTTTATATTGAGGAAAGTGAGCTGGTCCCAAATTATAAATTTATAGCTAAGGTCTGAACAATTTAACTGATAGGTGCAACAGTTTAATAACACTGAATCAAACCTTCAGAATACAAAACTTATGAATGGACAATACATTCATTTTTCCAGTAGAGACAGTAATTGCACTCTTTTACTTATAACAGTTTACTGTATGGTAGAACGGGTGGCTAATATCCCCATAATTTAGTCCGCTTTGCACCACTCGTTTACTTGCTTTGATCACAACTTCTGTATTTTGCTAAATGTGCCACCACTGGCAGCTGAAGAGCTGCCTCATAATACTGGCTCACTACATACCTCAAAACGTCTTTGTTCAAGAATTCTGGACAAAGCCAAAAATAATAGGGGAACAAAGGCCCAAAATCAG
Source organism: Protopterus annectens (assembly GCF_019279795.1). Classification (NCBI taxonomy): domain Eukaryota; kingdom Metazoa; phylum Chordata; order Ceratodontiformes; family Protopteridae; genus Protopterus; species Protopterus annectens. The sequence goes on along the minus strand of NC_056726.1, from coordinate 410,908,649 downwards.
GGACACTTAAATTGTATTCTAATGTATTTAAAAAATTAATAGAACACCTGGTTTTGCATCAGTGTCCATTTTCTGAACAATGAAAAGGCCTGGCATTACTGACTGGCTGTAATCTGCAGAGATTTATGAAAAAATCAAAAAAATTATGAGACATGGGACAAAAATATGATACAAAAGTAGGAATGTTGCATAATCAGGGATAGTTGATGGGTGTGTCCTTCTGCGGGGGTCGTGGTGGTGGTATTGGGTTGCTGCTCCCTCCTGCCCCCGATGTCTCTTTTTCATATTGAAATTGCTTTGTGCTACAGATATGCTGCTGTCTTGTTTGTCTGCAGCACAATGGACACTTTTTGAAGAGATATCTCTAGTGTATTTTGGAAATGCTATGTGAAACACCTAGTTAACACTGTCTTGTTCTAACAATCCCATGAGCCTTTGCAGAACTTTCAGAAGTGGCAATGGAACTGATTCTAAAGAATGAACAATGAACATGGCTTTCCTCGAGTTTTTACTTGGGAGTGCTGTCAGAGAAATCACACCATTTGTTTTTCAGAAACTGCCAATGTTTATATAAAAGAATGAATATTAGGGGGTATACACAAACCGTGTTATAGAACTAAGAGGTACATCCAGTCTGTGTGCTGACTGTCAATAGAATGGACAGTTGGGCAGTTTAGCTCATAAGGTTAAAGATATGAGCTGTTACCAAGCTTCACCTTGTAGTTCTGTGTTTGAGGCCCACAGTTTCTACAAGCAAACTATGCAACTCTGAGCAAGTCACTTAACTAAACAGTATTTCCAGGCTCTCTCTAAAAAATGACACTTGTGTCAAATGAGTTTACCTGGTTAACAAATAACTTCAAAATATATGTACATCACAAAGACAGCTTCTTCACATTTAATCAACCATCATTTGGTCGATATTGAGTATGGCTATGATTTGAAACCACGTCTGGGAGGGGTTGTGCAACATTCATTTCCCTTCCCAGCGTGAAGACCTTCAATCTCCTCTGCAACACCCCCTGTGCTATTGTATACGAAAAGCAGCTCAAATTAAAATTAACTGAATGTAAGTCTAATTACTATCAGGAATCCATTCGTACTTATTACAAAGTATGGAGGTTGGGAAGATGTGTGTTAAAAACATAAGAAATTCTTCTCAGAAAGTGCTTCCCACTCATTTACTTATATATAAGACTGAAAGAAAGAATCAGAAAG